>NW_004797815.1:87353-117682 GCF_000002075.1 Aplysia californica
TGTAAGCGACATCGGACTGACTGTCTAGCTGCTGTCATCGAGAACGAGGAAGAAGAAGAAGAACCCATAATAATAGTAATAATAATAATAATAACAATTGTTATAATAATAATGATAATAGTAGTAATAACGACAATGATAATAGTGGATCACAAAGATCTATATAGTGCACTTCCCCTCTACGAATGCGCAATGCACCTTTCAGCAAAAAAATAGGAGCCAAGTCGCCTCTCATCACCTCCCTCCCTTACCCTGTGGATATGTACTCGGGTGCATTCTGATAAGCTTTCACTTGTACCAATATTCTTCTAATTCAACGCTTCACTAGCTGTTACAATTGGGATAATCTTGTTGTTCCAGCTATGTTCTGTTTATTCCTTGTTTGTCAGCTGTTGTTTAGATTTTCCTTTTTTTTGTTGTAGATTTTATGGGCACCTGTTTGAAAAATGTATACTGACCTCACAAACGGGCTTAGCTCCATTAAATAAGATATTGTGCTTTTCCATAATTTACAATACTGACAATATTCAATGTATTTTACAAGATATTACTAGTAGCCTACAATGGCATTAAACTATTTGTAGCATTCACATACAAAGTCACCTAAAATGACACAAATATTTATATTATTAACTCTTTATCTCCCGCAAGCCGCTTCGGCTTGTGGTCAGAACCACTGTGCCGGTGAGTGGCTGACAGCAGTTCGGGCACATTTCTTTGCGACGACTTTGACGTCAAATTACTTTTCGGCGGCAACTGACGAAAATAAATATTTTTTACTGGGAGATCATTCACAAGATGAAGAACTGTCGAAATAGATTAACTTTAAAAAAAATTTAATGATCAGTTTAGTGACAAATACGTCAATTTTAGATTTCCTACCAAAATAGAGTCTCGGCGTAGTGGGCTTACCTCCACGGAGAAAAAGAGTTAAAGTATAAATATACACGAAATATACACGTATACAGGGATATAGGTAAAAGTGGGTAAGTATAGAAACAGTTTATGTGATGTGCCTTTTGACTAAACTGAATAGATTACTTTTTTTTCTGTGGGTGGTTGGTGGGTGCTCTGGTGTGGTTTGCTCCTTCTTTCCTATCAAACATCTATCGTCCTTATCTCCCCCTCCTTCTTTTTTATGTTTGTTACTCTCTTGTAACACCTCTAATCTTCTGGCGCTCATATGACCTTATGCAGCTGCGAGCGCCGTAAAATCTCTACTAAAACTAACTTTTTTTTCTGACAGACTACTCAGTGGTAGCCGACCCGGCCCCAGAGATCCCGTCGCGAAGATACACGACCAAAGGAATGTTGTACACCGTGCCGGAGACAGAGGGCTACCCCACCCCCCAACCCCCTGTGGGTGAGTGCAGGACTTTGTGCGTTTTCCCTGAGTCTGTTTCAATGATCAAGATTTGTGGCCTCTTGGGCACTGCTTTTGCATTTCAAGCCATATAAATATAGCAGCGGAATCGAAAGGGACAACAGCCCCCCTCCCAACACTACACCCCCCTCCCCCCCCCCCCCCCACACACACAGACACATTTCATCTTGTAGAACATTTATGATTCTCAAGATTCTCAAGATCAAGTGAGGTTACTGAACACACAGTGCTACAAATGAAACAGAGAGAGAGAGAGAGAGACAGAGAGAGAGAGAGAGAGAGAGAGAGAGAGAGAGAGAGAGAGAGAGAGAGAGAGAGATATTTACGGAGTGGGTTGTCCCAGCCCGTGAGACATGTATTTACTCGGCCTAATGTCCTGTCTTGTTGTGCGTTTGCGTGAGTGCACCTTTCAGTCTAACTTTTGTAACGTCTACTGCCATTGTTAACGACCAAGACAAATTTCTCCCTGCGAGATGAATAAAGGTCGTCATTGTCATTGTCATTGTCTTTTTTTTCTGCTTTATTTAGTAAATATATCATTGTCTCACTTTTTCTGTTCCTTTGTCTTGCTCTTTCCTGACAGACGTTAGATATTGTGCTTATGTGCTTCCCTTTGCGTCAAAGTGTATTGATCATGGCCAATGTTGCAACTATTCTGTTTCCATATTCTGTTGCAACTATTCTGTTTCCATTTTCTGTTGCAACTATTCTGTTTCCATTTTCTGTTGCAACAATTCTGTTTCCATTTTCTGTTGCAACAATTCTGTTTCCATTTTCTGTTGCAACTATTCTGTTTCCATATTCTGTTGCAACTATTCTGTTTCCATTTTCTGTTGCAACAATTCTGTTTCCATTTTCTGTTGCAACAATTCTGTTTCCATTTTCTGTTGCAACAATTCTGTTTCCATTTTCTGTTGCAACTATTCTGTTTCCATTTTCTGTTGCAACTATTCTGTTTCCATATTCTGTTGCAACAATTCTGAGAAGCCATTGAAGCTCTCATTTCACTAGAAATGGAATACCTTTTTCTTTTCTTTGCACCATTTAACCATGTCTTTAAGTTTATGGATAAGCTATGTTGAAGGGTAAGTAAAACATAAAACATTAAAATTTTTGACAATTTCTCTCCATGAACTGGGACGACAGTACCCCGCCTCTTGTATAATCTGTGGCGACGAGGGTGGAAAATAACTGAAGAGTCCACGGGAAAAACAGGAATAGCCATTAACTGAAAATCGTGAGGGTATCGATTTTGAGCGCTTGTTGACTCATAACTGTATTTCTCTTCAACTGTTGGTTGATTATTGTTGTTAGATTTCCCATTCAACAACACTTAACAATAAACCACCAGTCAAAAACAAATATGAAGTTATGAGTCCACAAGCTTTTAAAATTGGCTCCCTCACAATTTCCCGTTTATGGCTAAGCCCGTTTTTCCGTTGCATTCCTCATCTACAGTGATATTTTAAAAAACTATTCCTAGCTGGGACCTGGAATGACAACACCCTGCCCTCTGTATTTCAAATTTTAGTTTTAGTAAGGTTTTACGGCACTTGCAACAGCATAAGATCACATGAGCACCAAGGGGTGGATGTCAACAGAAAAGTCCAAAAGGGAAATCAGGCTTACTCTGCTCACCTCTCTAGCTTCAACAGCACAAAGTCTGCTTCGACTATCAAGGCACCCCGAAAATAGCAGTTCACAAGAGAGTGACAAACATACAAAAGAAGAAGAGGAAAAATGACGATGCTAAGATGAGGAAAGAAAAAGCAGCAGTTCCCCCTATGTTGTTCCAGCATAGTATGAGTATCACATTGATAAATCAGCCCATTCACAATTCTACTGTGCATAAGAACATGTTAATATCCCCCCCCTTTGGGAATGGCCTAAAGACACTTCAGTCAGTAGCACTGCCCGGGGGGGGGGGGGGGGGTGCCTTCTGTTTAACCTAAGTTGTGCCAGTGGGGGTGTAAAACAACTACAAGTGCTTTATTTATTTTTACAATCTCCAGCGGTGAACTGGGACGACAGCGACGCAGAGGAGCAGGTGCTGAAGGAACTGCAGCAAAATCTGGAGAGGGACAGGCAGCGGCAACAGGCGGGTGGGGAAAGGAAGATAACTCTGTCAGAGGCTTCTCTCTCCAACGGGAATGGTGAGTCGTTTTCTCTCTGTCTCTCTGTCTGTTTCTGTCTCTGTCTCTCTGTCTGTTTCTGTCTCTGTCTCTCTTTCTCTCACTTTCTTTCCCTCACTCTCTCTCTCTCTCTCTGTCTGTTTCTGTCTCTCTTTCTCTCACTTTCTCTCACTTTCTCTCCCTCTCTGTCTCTCTTTCTGTCTCTGTCTCTGTTTCTCCCTGTCTCTGTCTCTCTTTCTCTCACTTTCTCTCCCCCCCTCTCTCCCTCTCTCTCTCTCTCTCTCTCTCTCTTTCTCTCTTTTTCTTGGTGTGTCTTTTTTTGTTGTCTGTCAGCGCATCTGTCTTTCTATTTCCATCCCTTTTTTTCTTTCTCTTTCTGTCCCTCTCTCCTCCTTTTTCTTCTCTCTGTCCAATCTCTCTTTCTCTTCTCTCTCCCTCTCATATGGAGGTATATAGTCCAAAGGTCTTTAAGATTGGTATCAATAAAATCATTTTGAATCTTTGATTCTTTTCTCTCTGTATTTTCTTTCCTCTTTGAGACATTTTTTTACATTATGAGAGCACAGCGTGACATTTTGATGCTCCCTGAACCAGCATCGTGGAAATAATCACCACATATTCTGAATACTTAAAGGCTGTTAAAAGAGATTTTAAAAAATTCCAAACTGAGACACAAATATTTGGCTGAGTTCAGGTTCTTGTCTTCCGTTTATGTGGGGTTGATGATTTGGTGGTTAGGCTACCGGACTTATAATCGTGAGGTTACAGGTTACGGGGTTTGAAGCTCAGCTCGGTCCGACATTGTGTCCTTGGGAAAGGTTCTGTATGTGAATTTTCCTCACTTCACCCCAGGTGTAAATGGGTACCTGGCCATAGATCTTGTCAGATTGTTTGTGTGTTTTGGCGCCTGTAAAATGGCAGCTTGCACTGTATGCTTCCCAGAAAGTCGAGATTGTTTCAGAATGCTCTCGGGTCCGCTTGTTAGCTTGTAAAGCACTCACAGCTTGCAGTTGAACAGGAATTTCCGTGGTACAAATGTTATATAGTATCATTTGTGTCTCGACGTTGTGGAACCGGGCGCTCGTCAAAATAATGAAATCAAAGAAATTAGCATTTTCTTGGCTAATAGGCATTTTTTTCTTATTTTTCTTTTTTTAGCTCAACACCTTTTATGTCCATTTAAAAACACTTTTTGTGTGGATTGTGCTGAAAAACATTGAATAAAGGCACAACAAATGTAAATTTTCAGTTTCCAAGGACCCTCAGGCTATGGAAGTTACCAAACTTTGGCTGCTATTTTTCACTAATTTTACTTCTGAAACCAGGTGACCCTGACCTCCTTCAATCACAAATATTTCTACTTCTATTCAAGATAGATGGATATTAATTTTATTGAAGCAAGGCAAATAAATCAGCTTTCATCTGCAGATGATACCAATAACTCCATATACCGAAAAATTGACGAGCGCCTGATTCCACCGCGCCGTGACACATTTATGATCATTTACTACACCAATTCCCCGTTTGATTTGCCGTGATGTTGATGGTCACAGAAAACCGAGGCTACTCCCCGAGCCCCACAGTGACCAGAGCGGGTGAGACCACCCTGGAGAGATGGACGCGGACCAAGGACGGCGGGAAGCGAGAGAAATCTCCGGAATCTCTCCACGTGAGTATATTTAGTTTTTAGTTTAGATATTTAGTAAGAGTTTTACTTACCGCACTTGCAACACAGTAAGGTCATATGAGTTCTTAAGATCAGAGGTGTTACAAGAGAGTAACAAACACAAAAAAGAAGGAGGAGAGATAAAGACGATAGATGTTTGATAGGAAAGAAGAAGCAAACCACACCAGAGCACCCACCAACATGTGAGTAGAAACAACTTGTTTTATCTGATATCCTAAGTACTGTCGTAAGCTGACAAAACACCTTTTTTCATTTTGGCGCCAAGATTTGTATTTGCTAAATCGAAAGCCTGATCAGTTACCCTATTTATTGTGTGAAAAAGTCCAATTGAAACTGACTAGTTTTTGAATAAATTAGAATTCAAATTACGAAATGACTCCATTTTTTAATGATTCCGCTGACAAAAAACCCCCTTTTTCTCGAAACTGCTCTGAAGGGAAAAAAAAGGTGTTTTGTCAGCTTACAGCAAAGTAGGACGTTTGTGAAAGTTTTTACAGGCACTTTTGTACGCTATCGTTGCTCGCATTTTTTTCTTATTTCTGCACGTGTTTTGCATATTTCCATAAACAGAAGCCGGACCGACGTTCCGATGTTGTCTCCAAGTCAGCTGTTGAACTTGACATTGGCTACCTGCGATCTCCGGGTGTGGGCGGTGAAGGAGGGCGGGGCCAGACTGTGTTTCTCCAAGACTCCACGGGAAAGAAGTGAGTTGTGCTCTCTTCCTCGCGGCAGATGCAATGGGATATTGGTTTTTTTAGTGAGAGTTTTACGACACTTGCAACACAATAAGGTCATATACGTGCTGAAGATTAGAGGTGTTACAAGAGAGTAACAAACACAAAAAAGGAGGAGGAGAAAGAAGGACGATAGATGTTTGATAGAAGAGAAGGAGCAAACCACACCAGAGCACCCGCCAAGCACCCACCGGGATATCGGTGGACGGATGTTCAGTTGTACTGAGCCCAAAAACTTTGAATGTAAAAAATTTTCTGATTGCAGCTTCTTAATCTGTAGTAAAAGTTGCCTGTGCTCGAAAATTATTTTATGGAAATTCAAAAATTCTAAGTATTATTGAAAACAAAGGTTAGAAAAAGTACGTTAAGTAGGTACAGTTGTACAAAAAAAAAAAGAAAAATGAAATTTTTTTTTCTCTCTCTCTTTTAAGAAATGTTGCTTTCTGAGCTTAGAACAGTTGAACAGCTTGCCGGAAAATTGTAATTGTTTGTTTAAAAAAAAATTTTTTTTTGGTAAGTGTTTTACGGTGCTCGCAGCTTCGTAAGGTCATATGAGTAAACGAGACACATTAAGCACTTCCAGTTTGGTAGGAATTAATCTTGAATAAGGAGGGGGCGAAGAGGGCAGATATTGGAGACTAAAGCAGACGACAGAATATGATTAGAGAGCAGGAAAGGACGTAAAAGGAAAACATTTTTTACAGAAGAAAATTTTCTGTTGTTGTCAGGTTTCGAACCGAGGACCTATTGAATGAGAAGCAAACACTGTCACCTCTTAACCCTATCCATATGCCCTGGTGTCATTTTGCACCCCCGGGGTTGTATTCTTCACATTTTAGAATAATTCTAGTACAAAGATCTCTTTGAAACTTTCAGTATTTCTCAGAAAATCATTTTGACAGACTGCTATGCAAAGCATACAAATCAGATTTAAGAGTAAATTTCCTCTTTGAAAAAATGGTGACACAGAGTGCCCCACGTCATATGGATACGATAGTAAAGCACTTGCACGACGTACGGATAGGGTTAATCATGAGAGCCCCTTGTAATTGTTGGAAGTTGGAAACCTTGTTAGAGTTGAAAAGTAAAATATGTTGGAACTAAGTAAAACAAGAAAAATTAAAATGCTTGAAAAGTATTTGTCAGCTGGTCTGAATGTTTCTGTGTTTCTATCGAGATAACCTCATATTTGTTTGTTTTGTTTGTTTTGTTTGTTTGTTTCGTTGCAGGTGTGTGTTTTTCTTTGAGGAGGGAAGCCTCCACTTCTTGAAAGTTGAAGATGACGAAGTCAATGCTTACCTGCCGGATAAAGTTGACAAGTAAGTATCCGGTGTCAGTTTTTTTCACAATTTTAACTCTTTCACTACCAAGGGGTTTTCCTCACCTGAACCGGGCCCTGTCTGTGACCTACGTTCAGATTCTACTTACCCTCAGACAAATTAAAGAATTTTAGTTTGATTTTCAATATTAGCCACATGTATTATATATGAAGATAAAGGGGAAATAATGACCTATCTCAACATGTTGCTAAGAATTATCATTCTTCAGCCTGAGATTTTAATATCTTTACTTTACTTTCATCCACCGCTTATACCCTTTTGGGTGTCGCGGGAAGAAAGAGACGTCTCTCTGTCGCCAGCCGGAGAGCTTGGGTCAGGGGGATGCCGTGGGTGGTAAATGTTTCCCTGACTCCATCTATCCAGGTCTTTCTCGGTCGCCCTCTGGCCTTACCTGTTATTACCTGTCCTGGGCAACAACGTCATTGCACACCGGACAGGTCCATAAGTGCTCATTCCCCCCCCAGCACCAAAGCCCGCAAGGTATCCATACTGATTGTTTCGGTGGCTGTCTGATTATGGCGACGTCTTTCCATTCCAGATAATCCTTGTTGCCATCGAATTGATTTTAATATCGATTATTACAAAAGTATGATTGGGTTTTGAAGCAGACAGTGCAGAGCTGCGAAACACGGCTGGCGGTCCAGCGTTAGGAGTAACACAGGCCGTGAAACATAAATTGCGGAAGTGAAAGAGTTAAATGTCAGTGGTTTCGTAGATATCACACATGTGTGCTGTAGAATCCCATATTGTCACAGTGTATATTTGGTGGTTTCATAGATGCAGTCGACTCCACTTGTTTTGAATTTCCTGAAGTTAATCTTCGGTAAAGTTGATCTTTTCCCCCTCTCCTTCAACATCAACTCAACCATATTTAGCTGTAGAATCTATTAAGATTTAAGATAAGATAAGATAGGATAAGATAAGATAAGATAGAATAAGATAGGATAAGATAAGACAAGATAGGATAAGATAATACTTTATTGTTTCAGAGGGAAAGTTTTCCACTTATCAAATGTATGAATTTTTATATTTTTGAAATGTATAAATTTTTCTCCTTTTAAAATGTATCACACTTTCTATTTTTCAAATTTATCAATTTTTTCATTTGTCAAAGAGTATCGATTTTTCTGTTTTTAAAATGCATCAACTTTTCTCTTTTTAAAATGTATAAAAGATTATTTTTATCAAATGTATCAGTTTTTCTTTTTAAAATGTATCTCTATTTTTCTATATTTATCAAATTTATCAATTTTTTCATTTGTTTAATAGTATCGATTTTTCTGCTTTTAATATGTATGAATGTTTATATTTTTGAAATTCATCAATTTTTCTCTTTTCTTTAAAAAAAATTATGTATCAATTTTTCTTTTAAAAATATATCAATTTTTCTATTTATGAAATCTATCCATTTTTTCATTTTGTTTAATAATATCGATTTTTCTGCTTTTAAAATGTATGAATTTTTATAATTTTGAAATTCATCAATTTTTCTCTTTTTAAAATGTATCAATTTTTCTCTTTTCTTTTTATCAAATTATGTATCAATTTTTCTTTTTTAAATTTATCAATTTTTCTATTTATAAAATTTATCAATTTTTTCATTTGTCAAATAGTATCGATTTGTCTCTTTTTAAAACGTATCAATTTGTCAATTTTTAAATTGTATCAATTTTTACGTTGATCAAACCGGCCAGGTTGGACAAGGTGTTCCGGCGCATCTGGCGTGAAGGCTTTTCTGTCCTGCGCATCTTCACGTCGTTCTTCGTCCTGATGGTGCTGGAGCTGGTGCTGTACTTGATGAAGCACGTGCTGCGCCCCCTGGTGGTGGATGTGCTGGGGACCGTCGGCGACCACTTCCTGAAGCCACTCTTCACCGTGACCTTCAACGCAATTATCCAGCCGGTGGCGGCTTTTCACTGGAATATCTTCAGCGCTTTGTATCACGCATTTGGACCTTTCGTAAAGTTTCTCGGAGCCATATTGTCACTGGTAATAATAATAATACATAGCATTTGTATAGCAAATATCCCTGCTCAACAGCAGGCTCTATGCGATTTACACACTGTATTATTACCCCAGCAGACCATAGAGCACCCAGAAACATTGTCATCTTCCCGGGAAGCATACAGTGCAAGCAGCTGATTAAGCGCTCAAACACTAAACATACTGACTAGGTCTTTTACTGTCTATAGCAGGGTACAGATTCCCACCTGGGTGAAATGAGGGGAAGGTTTATCTAAAGTGCCTCTCCCAAGGACACAACATTGGGCCCCTGATGGGATTCGAACCCATGACCTCATGGTTACGAGCTGCTGAGAGCTTAACCACTAAGCCACTGACGCCACAGAACTGGTAGAGTCCCGTGCCTGTTCTGTGAAGTTCTTTGTGGTTGTGATCTCGTCCAAAGCTCTCAATTTTTATTTTTTATTTTAGAGCATGTTTATTTTTGAAGACCCTGTTTTTTCATTATGTTTCTGTCAGACAAAAAAAAGATAGGAGCTCATGCCTTTATATCTGTAACGGGAAATAGGCCTACTACTTGAAATGAATTTTAACACTTTTTCCCTACGGGACGCCGATCGGCGACGGTGTGATATAACGCGTACCGCATCTGTATCCTGGTCCATGGGGATAAGTGTTACGCACTCTGCGTGCTGCGTGGGTGGTTAGTGTTAAGTAGAATGTCCAGGTATAAAAAAGGTTCCAAAGTGTATTTTTCACAAAGACGGAAAGCAATTTAGATTCACGGTTCTTAGGTATGATTACCCTGTTGTAAATTCTCTGTGAATCTCATAGTTTTGTTAAAATTCATTGCCATTTTAAACTTGAATGTTGACCTGTTTCAGTTGTTGATTGAAGGGAATGAGGGGTGGTGACAGGGAGGGGGGGGAGGGAGGGGTTGCTGAAAACAAACACGTTTGTTTTTGAGGCGATAGTGTCAGACAATGGGCCCGTTCGTCCGATCCCGTCCGTAGTGGGCACCTCGTATTAGACAACCACTTTTCTCCCTAAAGATGAGTTCCTTCTTGCACAATATCAAATGTAGTAGGAAAATAACAAAGTCCAGTTTTCAAGGTCAAGAAGCTAATACAGTGCCTTAATTATGGTAATCGTGTGGAAATGTCTTAATTTTTAACGTGTGTGTTACGATGTGGTGGAATCAGGCGCTCGTCAATATTTGGGTATACGGAGTTATTGGTACAATTATAAAGCTTGTTCATGTGTCCTGATTGTGATTTAAATCGAGATATTTTTTCAGTTGAAGGAGGTGGGGGTCACCTGATTTCAGAGGTAAAATTAGCGAGAAAATGGTCCCTAAAGTGTTGTATCTTACATCTAAGCTTGAGAGACCTCGGAAACAAATAATTTACTTTTTTTGTGCCTTTTATGAACTTTTTTCATTGAAATCTTCACAGAAATGTCTTTATCAATAGATATTAAAGGTAATGAACCAAACTACTAAAATGTTTTTAGAAATTGCAACACCGGAAGAAAAATGCCGATCTGATTTCATTATTTTGACGAGCACCTGATTTCACCTCACTGCCTCACATAATAAAGTAAACCCCACCAATTGGTCAATTTTGTCAGTATTGCTTTATTCCTCCTTTTATGTCTTTTCCAGGTTGCCATTCCCCTGCGAGCGTTCCGCCTGTTTGTCTTCAACTGGCACAATCCCCCCTCTCGCCACAAAGGAGAAGTTGACATTGTCTGAGGCAACGGAGATGAGCTTCTTAACCCTCCAAGTGTCGACAACCGAATGAATAGGCCGCCCTAACTTTCGTTATATGGTGGAGCGACCAACTCAATCGGCCGTAATTTGAGTCGCTATTCCGGTTTGTTTATCCCGTTTTTTTATAACGCCAAACATTTCAACTCGTTCACAAAAGGGATCTGCTTCCTATTTACATTCTTTTTTCCTCAAAATGTGTAGATTTATGGCTGTTATATTATTCTTTGTTTGCTTGTTCTCAAGCATTCTCCAACATGAGGTGATCAAATCAATTAATTTTCCCTGACACCACAGGCAATTTGGTCACTTTTAAGGACAAGACGGCTATCCCGAAAAATGCTGTTTTGAGAAAAACGAAGGTAAAGTCTTTGCCCCTTGTTCAGTTTCTTTAAAAGACCAAACAAATATACACACAAATGTAACCAAACGTCTCCTATAGGTAGGCCAATGCCCACTTTTGGTGTATGTCAAGATTTCTGGAAACCCCCGAAATCTGGGTTAGCCGGCTTGTCTCCCCGAAATCTGGGTTAGCCGGCTTGTCTTTGAAAGTGACCATTTGTTAGCGACACTTAGAGGGTTCAACATACTGCAGTTCATTGACATTGGACGGCTTTTGAAGAATTTCAAAGTTCTGTTTTGTGAGCATCTGTATTTCTATGTATTTTTTCTTCAAATTTCATGAGTTCTAACTCCTACATGCATATAATTTTCTTTGAAAAGATTATGCAGCATTCACAAAAATTGTGACACTTTTCTGAAAAGTCATTTATTTTCAAATTCTTCTGAAAGTCAGGTGCTCTTTCAAAAAAACACTGTTTTATTTTTAATTCTTTGTGAAACTTCGATGTTCAGAAAGAAACTTGTTTGGTTTTTTGTTATGAAACTTTAACTATTAATATATCCTAAAAATTTGCAATATAAATTCCTTCACATGTTTTGATGTGTACGCAATAATTTCCCATTCCTTCTGGATTTTTATTTTTGCAGCGGAATGATGGCTATTTTTAGCTGTGGAGAAATAGTCCTTTTATTCTATACTTTGCTTTAATTCCTTTTCAAAATCATGGTGTTCTGCTCTTTTTGCAAAAATCTCCGAGTTTATAACAACTCTCTGACACTCTCTATGTCAGCATGTAGTCAGTGTCACTTCACAATCACACGAAGAAATGTCTGGGGGGGGGGGTTCCAGATAAAGCCATCACTCGAATAAAAAATAAAGACATGAAGAAAAATCTTATATATATAATAAAATTTCATTCTGTTTTTGTTATTTCCTTCCCTGATTTTTTATTGAAATATAATGAGTGCCAAAGTCATGGTTGTGATTTGGATGCTCTCTTTTTCATAAAATTTTCTCAAAACTTTTTAAATTAAAAAAATGGCTTGACCACTGTGAAGTGATGCTGACGATGTGCTGAACTTTTTTTTTATGCCATGATGGACTTTTTGCATACCACTTTTCTGTCTTCAACTTCATGTTCCTAAAAAATTCTTTACAAATGAGAAGTGGGTATTTGGCAGGTGCTCTGTTGTGGTTTGCTCCTTCTTTCGTATCAAACATCTATCATCCTTATCTCTCTTTCTTTTTTGTGTATGTTACTCTCTTGTAACACCTCTAATCTTCTACACTTATATGACCTTATTGTGTTACAAGTACCGTAAAACTCTTACTAAAACGAAAACAAACGAGAATCCAGGCACACATTGGAGATGAGCAGCCCAATCAAAAGTGTCGATGTAACTGAAAATATTGGTCAGAAACCAAATACAACTTGCCAGAAAAAAAAAAAAAGTTGAGTCCGTAGTTTTTAAAAAAACAGCACAGTGCTGCTGTGGCATGTTTTTTGTTGCTCAAAAAACTAAAGGTACATTTTGTGACGACATGCAATGGCGCCAGTTTAAACCGAAATCCGCATGGGGCGCGGGATTTTATTTGGTGTAGCCGGGTTTTTGGTTTAGAGAGGTCGCTCTATTGGAAGAAAAATAATCGGTGATTTTCTTTTCTTTCGGTTTACCCCGGTTTTCAGATTAAAAGTGATGGGTTTAAGTAAGGGGATTCCTCTGTCATGTACATATATTGTCACTGCGCTAACAAAATGGGGTAACTCAAAGTTGTGTCAAAATGTGAGGCAGCGTGTTGGAATCAGGCTCTCGTCAAAATAATCAAAGTGAAGAAACCTGCATTTTTCAGCAGGTTTGTGAATTTTTATCCAATTTCTTATTTTGGCACAACCCTCCATGCCCATTAAAGAACTCATTTCTGTGTGGATTTTTCTGAAAAACATTGATTTAAGGCACAAAAAAATGTAAATTTTCAGTTACCACGGACTCTTAAGCAAAGGAAATAACTAATCTTTGGAGGCCATTTTCTCTCTAATTCTACCTCTGAAAACAGGTGACCCCCACCTCCTTCATTAGCAAATATCTCGACTTATACATATTCAAGATAAATGGATATTTTTTTCCAAAAAAAGACAAGTGAAAAAGCTTTAAGATGATACCAATAACTCTATATGCCCAAAAATTGACGAGAGCCTGATTCCACCACGCTGCCTCACAAATGCCTTTTAATTTGTTTGGTGGTACTAGGTCTATCTTTTGGTAAAACCAAGACAAAAATGGGCTGACAGTTACAAAATGAAACATGCATGGCAAGATGATTAAAAAATGTAGTTAAACAGATTTTTTTCATTTGTCTCAGAAATAACAAAAATGAGATGTGCCATTTTGCTAACGCAGTGACAATATTGTCGGTGTCCAACTTGAACAGAGAATTTGCCAAATTAGGTCAAATACTTTTTTTTGGTCTCACATCAAAGTAGAACCACCGTGTGATCCACATAACAAACTACCGACAAAACTGATGGTATTTTTGGCTCTAGACTGTCTGGTGATCTAGTCACACGGGTACGATAATAGGAAAAAAGTTACATTTTTTCCACTTTTCTCAAAATTGATGGTCCTGGTCATGCGTGGTTAGAGTCGGACCTCGACGATAATGTGCGATTTATTTATGATGAATGAGGAAAACAAGAAGAAAAAACCCCCAAAAAAACAAGAATGCAGCGACCAGTTAATAGACGTGCTAACTTGTATGATGAGTTGAATTTTACACACGCACGCACGCACACACACGTATGCACAAACGCAAACCCACACATGCACGTACACACTCGCGCGCGCACACACACACACACACACATGCAGGCACACACACAAGCACACACACACACACACTCACACACACACACACACACATGCAGGCACACACACAAGCACACACACACACACACTCACACACACACACACACACATGCAGGCACACACACAAGCACACACACACACACACTCACACACACACACACACACATGCAGGCACACACACAAGCACACACACACACACACTCACACACACACACACACACATGCAGGCACACACACAAGCACACACACACACACACTCACACACACACACACACACATGCAGGCACACACACAAGCACACACACACACACTCACACACACACACACACACACACACATGCAGGCACACACACAAGCACACACACACACACACTCACACACACACACACACACACACACCCGCGTCCAAACAAGATTGGAGGATGTGAACTTGATAACAGACAACTAATATGTCTGTCTGTCATCTACCATAACGAATATGACAGAGAATGTTTAAAGTAAATTAGAGAGAGGCATACAAGACATACATGTCTGTATGTGAAAGTGATTGTACATTATTTCTCAACACTAAATTTTATTGTAAGTTCTGGTGAATTGAAAGTCAAATTGTGATAATGTTGTCAATTGTGATTACGTTGTACACTAAAGGCCCTCCATTTTATCATAACATTTTTTTTCTACATTCTCGATTGATCTGTTAATGTCATCTAGCTACTCTCAAAGAAAGTCATTTTAATTTGCCATATAGAAATTTCCGTCCATGTGTGTTTTGTTTTTCAATGAACTTAAGAAAGTCTGATGTGTTCCATATTTTTATACTTACTCAGATATATGCTAATACTCGTACTTAAATCAAAAAAGCTATTTATCATTACATACAAATTATTGTATTCCAATATTACGTATACATATTATTATTATTGTGAAATGTTCTCCTTTTTATCAAGTTATTTTCTGTGATTTGACAGTAGGAAATGCATTTAGTTTTAAGTTACTCTGGAGTTGTTTCGAAGATCAGAAATTAATTTACCGGCTTTGTTATATTTTTCTGCATTTTAGTAAATTTTAATTATTTTTTTAAAGTGATATTTCTAACATTCCAATTGTCTGCTCAGTGCTGTCTCCACAATGATGAAGATAGCCGATAGTCAGGGTATAAATCTGCCGTGATAATTGTGAAATCAGAAACTGGTACATAGCGTGATTGTAGTTAGTATTTGTTGTTACTGTACACATTACATTTTTTGTTTTCTGTAATTGTAATTGTTTTTATGCCCCCCTCTGCACTATTTAAATCATATTGTCTTCTATGTAACATCAAGCAGATAAAGAATAACAGTTATTTTCTCGCTGGATGGACTTCCTCTGGAAGGTTCCATATTTTATAGTCTTAGCGTGTCGACGGCTGATGAAATAGGCCGTAAGTTTCATTACGTTGTATCGTGACTGATCTAACTGACAGTAATTTGAGTTGCAATTTCATTTTGTTCATCTTGTTATCCATATTGCCAAGCACTTCAAATCCTTCTCTAATGAACTCTACTTCTTATTTGCTTTCTGCTTAATGACATCATGGCCAAGCTTTCTACCCTTATGCAGTGATGTCGGCTCAAGTGAACTCTGCGGGATGACCAGATTTTCTTCAGTTTAGCCTGGTTTCTAGTTAAGAAGAGAGGTTGCTCGGATGGAAGGGAAAAAAACGCTTGGGACCCAGAGAAGTCATATTATTACTATATTAGACTTATGGAAAACTTCTTTATAAAACTCTCAATGTGGTACTGTGTTTTTTCATGAACTAAGAGTTAGTGATGTTAATTTGAGTACTGTACATGTGCTGATGGAATCTTTCCTGAAATGATAGCCTGACTTTAAATGAAGATTAATAATTGATAAAACACAGTGGAACCAGCACCAAAATCTGCGAGACTGCTGGATTTTTTTCGGTTTAGAACTGTTTCTAGTTTAGAGAGCTTGTTTTAAACTTAAAGAAGAAAAACAATAGAGGATTTTATTTTGCTTTACTGCTGTTTTTGGATCAACAGTAGTGTTTGGTTTTAGCGGACCCCTCTGTATGAAAAAATGTACTAGTGTGGCATCCCTCAGGAGATTAGATTGTTTGTTTGTGTAAGTAGAGAGAAGTACATCGTCATTGACACAATAATACCAATCATTTGTGAGGCAGCGTAGTGAAATCAGGCACTCGTCAAAATAAGGAAAGTTAAGAAACTGGCATTTTTCCGCAGTTTTGGGAATTTTTATAGAATTTTTGTTTTTCGGCTCAGTACCTTTTATGCCCATTAAAAACACATTTCAGTGTGGATTTTACTGAAAAACGTTGATTAAATGCATAAAAGATGTAAATTTTCAGTTTCCATTAGCTCTCAAGCGATGGAAATAATTTTACTTTGGCGGCCATTTTCTCGCTTAATTTACCTCTGAAACCAGGCGGCCCTACCTCCTTCAATCTCAAATATCTCGACTTGTATCCACCAAGATAAATGGGTATTGCTTTTATCGAAAGCAAGGCAAATGGACAGGCTGCTTTAATTTTTAAGATGATACCAATAACTACATATGCCCAAAAATTGAGGAACGCCTGATTCCACCGCGTCGTGACACATTTCACCCGTTGTCATGGTCGTATTGTGCCACTGGTACCCCTCTCCTTGCCACAGCGGTCATTTAGTGCAAGGAAAAGTAAGACAGACAAACAGAAACAGCAGAAGGAAAGAAACTTGGTTACTTGGTTGGAGAATAGGTATCATTGCAGGCGGCACAATGCCTTAGCTGCTCCTCCCTCCTCTCCAGGATCCGTGAAAGGGTCTGTTTGCTGATTGTGCCAGTTATCAGCTGGTTGGATATTCTTCTGGCTTTTCCACGCAGGTTGCTGTCTTTCTCCGACCCTCTAGAAACACCAGCTTCCCTTAGTCTATCCATTGTGTATGAAGGAAAGAAAAGAAGGACCTACCACTTAGTGGCACCCTCGAACCACCAGCAGGAGATTTGAGGGTCTGTACGTCTGCTCTTTATTTTCTGAGGAAGGAACAGATCAAAAGTGCTGGATCTTTTAAAAGCCTGGAAATCCTTGTTCTTCCTGTAAAGAATGCCTGTTCTCAGGACGGCTCGGCTGTCTTCACAACGAACGAGCAAAAATCAAATTTTGTTGCTATATTTAATTCCGCAAAATGCAGTTGTTAATTGTGTAAAGATTTTCAACACACTGGTGTTCATTTTATACGTCTTTTTATATCAGTATCCTTTGCCCGTTATTGTTGTGGGTCATGTATTTTTGTACCTGGATATGGGTTCTTTCTTTCAGAAACAAGATTTTTCTCTTGGCGGCTATTACTATTATTAGTATGAAAATGACATTCCTGCATTTTTTCATGTTGTAAAATATGATGTTGTCTTGCGTTTGATTAATTTATATACAGTCCAGCACACGCATAGCGAAATTGGCAGAGTGTGGAAATCATTTAATTTTGTATGAATTTTGTTGGGTACATGTTTTAAACACAAAGAATATATTACACGTGTAAGCAAAAAATCAGGACTTGAAAATCTGTTCGCAATGTGTGTATTCGCATATATAATGACTAGATCTATGTGTGTGCAAGACTGTATACATTTATTTCTGTACACTTGTGATGTCCTTCACTGTTGTAACATAACATTCCACTTTTTCCAAAGTTACATTTTGTTATTTTAAGAAGAAAAAAATAGAAAAAAAAACACATCGAAAAGATTTATTTGATCAAAGTTTTAATTCTTAAGACTACCTTATAACATATACATGTACAGGTATTATGATTTACTGTCTAGTTAATAAAAAGCGAAATTGTGAGCCGTTGTGGTGAACTCAGGTGTTCATCAAAATAATGAAACCGAAAAAACCCCGGCATCTTCCCACCAGTTTGGCAATTTGTATCAAATATTAATTTTTTTGGCTCAACACCTTTTATATATCCATTTAAAAACACATTTATGTATAGGTTCTTCTGAAAAACAATTATAGGCGAGGCACAAAAAAATTTTAATTTTCAGTTTCCAAGGACTCTCAAGCTATAGAAGTTACCAAACTTTGGCGGCCAATTTTTACCTCTGAAAAAAGGCAACCCCCACCTCCTTCCATTGCAAATATTTTGACATCTGTTGAAGATAGATGGGTGGGGTGGGGGGGGGGGGGTTCTACTGAAAGCAAGAAAAATTAACGAGCTTTAAGATGACACCAATAACTCCACATGCACGAGAGCTCTTAATAATTTTATTTTATATCATGTATAGAAGTTCAGCAGAACGTTTATAATAAAATAGTTATGGGCTCCCATGAATGTGAGACTGTTGTGTCGCGCTGTGGTGGAATCAGACGCTCGTCAGCTTTTGAGCATGAAAAGACCGCTTTCGCCCTTCTGTAGACCAAGAGAGACCTTTCTTTTTATTATTTGTATTATTAATATCATGCTTTTTGTGGGAAATAAAGTAACTGATGGAGGTTTACCCTTGTCTTTTTGACGTTTCTAAATTTTTAAAAGTCACTCTTGCTTGAGAGAAATAATATTTGCAATTTTTTACCATTCACACGCAATACAATTTAAATAAAGATGCACATTTTCAGTACAATGATTTTTTTTTTTTACACCACCATCAACACAATTAAGACTATTTAGGAGGTGGGTTTCGACTTCGACCCTGCCCGTCACTCAGGGCCAACCAGAGTTGTGAGAGATACAACATCCTGAATCCCCCCCTCCCCCGGGGAGGTGCTACTGACTGAAGTGTCTTTAGGCCATTCCCCTCATCCTTTTTTCTTTGCCCATTCCTCTTCCCACCACCCCTGAATCCCCCCCTCCCCCCAAAAAAGTTAAAAATAGCACAAGAAAAGGTTTCTTTTTTTTTTTCTTATCAAAATCAAGCAATCCCTTCTTTCTATGACGTTATGACGCATTTTCTATTATCCTCATGTTTCCCTCACCTTCTTTCTTCCACTTTTCTTTCTTTCTTTTCGTCTTTTTGTTCCTTATTTTAATCTTTTCACCAGCGTCTGCACTGCCAAGTAATGGCTGAAGGTTTTGCGTCGCTTTTACCGAAGAAGAAGTGAATTAAATTTCCTGGTGGCATTTCGAAACAGCCTGCCTCCCAGTGGTCGAGGTAACGTGGAGGCTGGAGATGTAAGCATAATAATGTTATTAAACAGGTAGCTTTAGGCCATTCCCAAGGGGGGGGCATTAACATCTCAAGTTCTTATGCACAGTAGATAGTTGTAATTAAAATTGTAAACAGGCTGATTCATCAATGTCATGCTCATAACTGTGCCTGAACTGCAACAGGGAACTCATGCTGCTTTTTCTTTCCTAATCCGTACTATCGTCATTTCCTCTACTTCTTTTGTATGTTTGTCACACTCTTGTGACCTGCTATTTCCGGGGTGACTTGATAATCGAAGCAGACTTTGTGCTGTTGAAGCTAGAGAGGTGAGCAGAGTTAGTCTGATTCCCTGTAAGGACTCCTCTGTTGACATCCACCCCTTGGCGCTCATATGACCTTATGCAGTTGTGAGCGCCGTAAAACCTCTACTAAAACAAAAAAAACAACATCCCAGCTGAAAGACCAAGGTACTCAGCAAAAAATCTCCCCACCTGGGAATCGTACTCAAGTCTTATTCATTTGATGCCAAAGCGCCTAACCACTACACCTCAGATGCTGGTATTATAGGAGTGTATTTTGTAGAAAAATCAAAGTCCTTTGGATTATCTGTGTTATGTATTATAGGTTTCTATATAGGCTAATAAAATTGTAAATTGTTGTGTGCTCATTAATTTATCAGAAAGCTATAGTTTCAGTTTCAGTTCAGCAGTTCAGAACTTTCCACAATACTATTAAAAAATTGAGTTATAACATCATTGCACTGAAAATGTGCATCTTTATTTAAATTGTATTGTGTGTGAATGGTACACATGCCCCTTGTTGTTGATGTTGAGTAGAGAGAGGCACGTCAGCCCAGTAAAGGTCATTTAATTATATTAAAGTGCTGTGGAAAAGTAAGACTGACAGACAGAAACGGAGACATGCCAGTTTGTTACAGGCCCAGTTAGTCACAGGACCTAAAGTCCCTCTAAAATGTCAATTCAGTTTGTGTTGTTCAATATTTCTTCCTTTTGTATGCAAATCAAAGCAAATTTACATTACGTCTGTAAAATTTCAACAATGAATGTTCTTTCGTTAAAAACAATTGAAAAATAAAATTCAATTCATAGTGGGCCATCGACAAACAGGACATATATATGACAAACAGGACATATATATGACAAACAGGACATATATATGACAAACTGGACATATATATGACAAACAGGACATATATATGACAAACTGGACATATATATGACAAACAGGACATATATATGACAAACTGGACATATGTCAAACTGTAGTTTGTCCTGTGACAAACTGGGCAGTCCCAGAAACAGGAAAGGTCATACATTAGTGCTGGGGAAAAGTAAGACAGACAGACAGACAGAAACAACAACAGAGAGGACATAAAAAAAAGTAGGACCTACTACCAGTGGTGCCCTCCAACCACCTGCACGCACCTTGCGAAGTGAATAAATAATTAATGTTCTGAACCTGCACCAGGCTCTCACATCGTGACGCGAGCATCAAATTACACATACTGTACGTACAGGTTCCATCTTTAAACGTAAACTGATTCAGAACTTGTGCTTCAAGATTTGAAAATTTTACTTCTATTTTACCCTTTTTGACTTTGAGCTTTAAGAACTTAAATCATGATTTAGTAGGGCTTTAAAATAGTCTACGATGGTCCATAAAAATACAACTTCTTACATCCTCTGATGGGGTCAGTGGAGTTCCAGACAGCATGACTTCCTCGGCTGACAGTGCGGCACTGAGTCAGCAGGGCGAACAAGCGGATCACAATGTTTTTCCCCATTGTTCCACATTATTTTCTAGCTCAACCCTAATATTTTCTAGTTCATCCTCAGTATTTCTAGCTCATCTCCAATATTTTTAATTACATTTCAAATATTTTGTAGACCATCCCCAATATTTTCTAGCTAATCCCCAATGTTTCCCAGACTTTTCTATTTCATCCTCAATACTTTTTAGCTCATCCCTAATACTTTTATAGCTCATTCCCAGTATTTTCTAGATGATCCCTAATATTTTATAGCTCATCATTAATACTTGCCAGCTTATCCTTAATATTTTTAGCTCATCCCCAGTATTTTTTAGCTTATCTGTGATATTTTCTAGCTCTTCCCCAGTATGTTCTAGCTCATCCCTGTTATTTTCTAGCTTATTCCCAATATTTTCTAACTCTCCCCAAATATTTTCTAGCTCATCCATAATTATTTTATAGCTCATCCCCAGTAATTTCTAGCTCATATCCAATATTTTCTAGCTCATCCCTAATATTTTCTAGCTCATCCCCAGTATTTTGTAGCTCATCCCCAGCAATGTCTAGACCATTCTCAGTATTTTCTAGTTTATCCCCAATATATTCTAGCTCACCCCAAATGTTTTCTAGCTCATAAATAACATTTTTAACTCATTCACAGGATTTTAAAAACTCATCCCCAGTATTTTTTTTTTTTAGCTCATCCGTACTATTTTCTTTCTCATCCCTAATACTTTCTGACTTATCCCTAATATTTTATAGCTCATCCCCAGTATTTTCTAGCTCATCCCAAATATTTTTTTTTCTCATCCCTAATACTTTCTGACTTATCCCTAATATTTTTTAGCTCACCCCCAGTATTTTTTTTTAGCTTATCTGTAATATTTTCTAACTCTTCCCCAGTATATTCTAGCTCATCCCTGTTATTTTCTAGCTGATCCTCAATATTTTGTAACTCACGCCAAATATTTTTTAGCTATTCCACAATTATTTTATAGCTAATCCCCAGTATTTTCTAGTCCATATCCAATATTTTCTAACTCACCCCAAATATTTTCTAGCTCGTCCATAATTATTTTATAGCTCATCCCCACTATTTTGTAGCTCATCCCCAGCATTTCTAGACCATTCTCAGTATTTTCTAGTTTGTCCCCAATATATTCAAGCTCACCCCACATTTTTTCTAGCTCATTAATAACATTTTTTTTACTCACCCACAGGATTTTACCAACTCATCCCCAGTTTTTTTTTTTTTTTTAGCTCACCCGTACTATTTTCTCTCTCATCCCTAATATTTTCTGACTTATCCCTAATATTTTTTACCTCATCCCCAGTATTTTTTAGCTTATCTGTAATATTTTCTAGCTCTTCCATAGTATGTTCTAGCTCACCCCTGTTATTTTGTAGCTTATCCCCAATTTTTGATAACGTACCCTAAATATTTTTTATCTCATCCATAATTAGTTTATAGCTCATCCCCAGTATTTTCTAGCCCATTCCCAATAGTGTCTGGTCTATCCCAAATATTCCCCAGTATTTTCTAGCTCAAGTCCAATATTTTCTAGCACATCCCCACTATTTTGTAGCTCATCCCCAGCATTTTCTAGACCATTCTCAGTATTTTTTAGTTTATCCCCAATATATCTAGTTCACCCCAAATGTTTTCTAGCTCATAAATAACATTTTCTAACTCACCCCCAGAATTTTTAAAACTCATCTCCAGTATTTTTAAGCTCATCCGTCATATTTTCTTTCTCTTCCCTAATACTTTCTGACTTATCCCTAATATTTTTTAGCTAATCCCCAGTATTTTTTAGCTTATCTGTAATTTTTTTTAGCTCTTCTCCAGTACGATCTAGCTCATCCCTGTTATTTTCTAGCTGATCCCCGATATTTTCTAACTCACCCCAAATATTTTCTAGCTCATCCATATTTATTTTATAGCTCATCCCCAGTATTTTCTAGCCAATTCCCAGTAATTTTTGGCCTATCCCAAATATTCCCCAGTATTGTCTAGCTCATATCCAATATTTTCTAGCTCATCAACACTATTTTGTAGCTCATCCCCAGCATTTTCTAGACCATTCTCAGTATTTTTTAGTTTATCCCCAATATATCTAGTTCACCCCAAATGTTTTCTAGCTCATAAATAACATTTTCTAACTCACCCCCAGAATTTTTAAAACTCATCTCCAGTATTTTTAAGCTCATCCGTCATATTTTCTTTCTCTTCCCTAATACTTTCTGACTTATCCCTAATATTTTTTAGCTAATCCCCAGTATTTTTTAGCTTATCTGTAATTTTTTTTAGCTCTTCTCCAGTACGATCTAGCTCATCCCTGTTATTTTCTAGCTGATCCCCGATATTTTCTAACTCACCCCAAATATTTTCTAGCTCATCCATATTTATTTTATAGCTCATCCCCAGTATTTTCTAGCCAATTCCCAGTGATTTCTGGCCTATCCCAAATATTCCCCAGTATTTTCTAGCTCATATCCAGTATTTTCTAGCTCATCAACACTATTTTGTAGCTCATCCCCAGCATTTTCTAGACCATTCTCAGTATTTTCTAGTTTATCCCCAATATATTCTAGCTCACCCCAAATGTTTTCTAGTTCATAAATAACATTTTTTAACACATCTCCAGTATTTTTAAAACTCATTCCTAATATTTTTTAGCTCATCTGTAATATTTTCTGTCTCATCCCTAATACTTTCTGACTTATCCCTAATATTTTATAGCTCATCTGCAGCATTTTTTTGCTAATCCCAAATATTTTCTTTCTGATCCCCAATACTGTCTGTCTTATCCGTAATACTATATAGCTCATTCCCAGTATTTTTTAGCTCATCCGTAATATTTTCTTTCTCATCCCTAATACTTTCTGGCTTAGCCGTAATATTTTCTAGCTCATCCCCAGTATGTTCTAGCTCAACCCAAATATTTTCTTTCTCATCCCCAATACTTTCTGACTTAGATCTATCCCTAATATTTTTTAGTTGTTCCCCAATAAGTTCTAGCTCATCCCTGTTATTTTATATCTTATCCCCAATATTTTTCTAACTCACCCCAAATATTTTCTAACTCATCCATAAATATTTTATAGCTCATCCCCAGTATTTTGTAGACCATTCCCAATAATTTTTTGCCTATCCCAAATATTCCCCAGTATTTTCTAGCTCATATCCAATATATTCTAGCTCATCCCAAATGTTTTCTAGCTCATAAATAACATTTTCTAACACACCCCTAGCATTTTTAAAATTCATCCCCAGTAATTTTTAGTTCAGCTGTATTATTTCCTTTTTCATCCCTAATACTTTCTGACTTATCCCTGATATTTTATAGCTCATCCCCAGTATTTTTTAGCTCATCCCAAATATTTTTTTTCTCATCCCCAATACTTTCTGACTTATCTCTAATATTTTTTTAGCTCATCCCCAGTATTTTTTAGCTGATCTGTAATATTTTCTAGCTCTTCCCCAGTACGTTCTAGCTCATCCCTGTTATTTTCTATCTTATCCCCAATATTTATAACTCCCTAGTATTTTCTAGACCATTCTCAGTATTTTCTAGTTTATCTCCAATATATTCTAGTCCACCCCAAACGTTTTCTAGCTCAAAAATAACATTTTTTAACTCATCCCCCGGATTTTTAAAACTCATCCCCAGTAAATTTTTTAGCTCATCCGTACTATTTTCTTTCTCATCCCTTATATTTTCTGACTTATCCCTACTATTTTATAGCTCACCCCAAATATTTTCTAGCTCATCATAAATAATTTCTCTCTCATCCCCAATACTTTCGGACTTATCCCTAGTATTTTTTAGCTCATCCCCAGTATTTTTTTGCTTATCTGTAATATGTTCTAGCTCTTCCCCAGTATGTTCTAGCCCATCACTGTTATATTCTAGCATATCCCCAATATTTTGTAACTCACCTCAAATGTTTTCTAGATTGTAAATAACATTTTCTAATCCACCCCCAAGATTTTTAAAACTCATCCCCAGTATGTTTCAGCTCATCCGTACTATTTTCTTTCTCATCCCCAATACTTTCTGACTTATCCCTAATATTTTATAGCTCATCCCCAGTATTTTCTAGCTCATCCCAAATGATTTCTTTCTCATCCCCAATACTTTCTGACTTATCCCTAATATTTTTTAGCTCACCCACAGTATTTTTTAGCTTATCTCTAATATTTTCTAGCTCTTCCACAATATGTTCTAGCTCATCCCTGTTATTTTCTAGCTTATCCCCAATATTTTTTAACTCTCCCAAAATATTTTCTTGCTAATCAATAATTATTTTATAGCTCATCCCCAGTATTTTCTAGCACCATCCCAATAATTTGTGGCCTATCTCAAATATTCCCCAGTATTTTTTCACTCCTATCCAATATTTACTAGCTCATCCCCACTATTTGTAGCTCATCCCCAGCACTTTCTAGAACATTCTCAATATTTTCTAGTTTATCCCCCAATATGTTCTACCTTACCCCAAATGTTTTCTAGCTCATAAATACCATTTTTAACACATCCCCAGCATTTATAAAACTCATCCCCAGTATTTTTTAGCTCTCGTACTATTTTCTTTCTCATCCTTAATACTTTCTGACTTATCCCTAATATTTTATAGCTCATCCCCAGTATTTTCTAGCTCATCCCAAATATTTTCTTTCTCATCCATTATACTTTCTGACTTATCCCTAATATTTTTTAGCTCAACCCCAGTAATTTTTAGCGTATCTGTAAAAATGTTTAGCTCTTCCCCAGTATATTCTAGCTCATCCCTGTTATTTTCAAGCTTAACCCCAATATTTTCTAACTCACCCCAAATATTTTCAAGCTCATCCATAATTATTTTATAGCTCATCCCTAGTATTTTATAGCTCATCCCCAGTGTTTTCTAGCCCATTCCCAATAATTATACTCTATCCCAAATATTCCCCTAGTTTATCCCCAATGTATTCTAGCTCACCCCAAATGTTTTTTAGCTCATAAATAACATTTTTTAACTCACCCACAGGATTTTAAAACTCATCCTCAGTATTTTTTCAGCTCATCTGTAATATTTTCTTTCTTATACCTAATACTTTCGGACTTATCCCTAATATTTTATAGCTCATCTCCAGTATTTTCTAGCTCATCTCAAATATTTTCTTTCTCATCCCCAATACCTTCTGAATTATCCCTAATATTTTTTTAGCGCATCCCCAGTATTTTTTAGCTTATCTGTAATATTTTCAAGCTCTTCCCCAGTATGTTCTAGCTCATCCCTGTTATTTTTTAACTTATTCCCAATATTTTCTAGCTATTTCATAATTATTGTATAGCTCATCCCTGTTAATTTCTGGCTTATCCCAAATATTACTCAGTCTTTTCTAGCTCATATCCAATATTTTCTAGCTCATATCCAATATTTTCTAGCTCATCCCCACTATTTTGTAGCTCATCCCCAACATTTTCTAGACCATTCTCAGTATTTTTTAGTTTGTCCCCAATATTTTCTAGCTCAACCCAAATATTTTCTAGCTCATCCATAATTATTTCATAGCTCATCCCCGGTATTTTCTAGTCCATTCCCAATAATGTATGGCCTATCCCAAATAATCCCCAGTATTTTCTAGCTCATATCCAATATTTTCTAGCTCATCCCAAATGTTTTCTTTCCCACCCCTAATACTTTCTGACATATCCATAATATTTAATAGCTCCTCCCCAGTATTTTCTAGCTCATCCCAAATATTTTCTTTCTCATCCCTAATAATTTAAAATTCTGACCTATCCCTAATATTTTATAGCTCATCCCCAGTATTTTCTAGCCCATCCCAAATATTTTCTTTATCATACAATACAAATATCATCCACAATACTTTCTGATTATCCCTAATATTTTTTAGATCATCCTCAGTATTTTTTTTAGCTTATCTGTAATATTTTCTAGCTTTTCCCCAATATGTTCTAACTCGTCCCTGTTATTTTCTAGCATATCCCCAAATATTTTCTAGCTCTTCCATAATTATTTTGTAGCTCATCCTCAGTATTTTCTAGCCCATTTGCAATAATTTCTGACCTATCCCAAATATTCCATAGTATTATTTAGCTCATATCCAATATTTTCTAGCTCATTCCTTTTATTTTCTAGCTCATCCCCACTATTTTGTAGCTCATCCCCAGCATTTTCTAGACCATTCTCAGTATTTACTAGTTTACCAACAATATATTCTAGCTCACCCCAAACGTTTTCTAGCTCATAAAAAATATTTTGTAACTCATCCCCAGGATTTAAAAAACTCATCCCCAGTATTTTCTAGCCCTCATCCCAAATATTTTTTTTCTCATCCCTAATACTTTCTGACTTATCCCTAATATTTTTAAGCTCATCCCCAGTATTTTTAGCTTGTCTGTTATATTTTCTAGGTGTTCCCCAGTATGTTCTAGCTCATCCCTGTTATTTTTTTAGCTTATCCACAATATTTTCTAGCTCACCCCAAATAATTTCTAGCTCATCCATAATTATTTTCTAGCTCATCCCCAGTATTTTCTAGCCCATTTCCAATACTTTCTGGCTTATCCCAAATATTCCCCAGTAATTTTTAACTCATATCCAATATTTTCTAGCTCATCCCTAATATTTTCTAGCTCATCCCCACTATTTTGTAGCTCATCCCAAGCATTTTCTAGACCATTCTCAGTATTTTCTAGTTAACCCCCAATATATTCTAGCTCACCCCAAATGTTTTCTAGCTCATAAACAACATTTTCTAACTCAACCCTAGGAATTTTAAAACTCATCCCCCGTTATTTTCTAGCTCTTCCCATATTTTTTCTTTCTCATCCCGAGTACTTTCTGACTTATCCCTAATATTTTTTAGCTCATCCCCAGTATTTTTTAGCTTGTCTGTAATATTTTCTAGCTCTTCCACAGTATGTTCTGGCTCATCCCTGTTATTTTCTAGCTTATCCCCAATATTTTCTAACTCACCCCAAATATTTTCTAGCTCATCCAAAATTATTTTGTATCTCATACTCAGTATTTTCTAGTCCATTCCCAATAATTTCTGGCCTATCCCAAATATTCCTCAGTATTTTGTAGCTCATATCCAATATTTTCTAGCTCATCCCTAATATTTTCTAGCACATCCCCACTATTTTGTTGCTCTTCCCCAGTATTTTCTAGACCATTCTCAGTATTTTCTAGTTTATCGCCAATATATTCTAGCTCACCCAAAATGTATTCTAGCTCATAAATAACATTTTCTAACTCACTCCCATGATTTTTTATACTCATCCCCAGTATTTTTTTTTTTAGCTCATCCGTAATATTTTCTTTCTCATCCCTAATACTTTCTGACTTATCCCTAATATTGTATAGCTCACCCCCAGTATTTTCTAGCTCATACCAAATATTTTCGTTCTCATCCCCAATACTTCCTGACTTATCCCTAATATTTTCTAGCTCATCCCCAGTATTTTCAAGCTCTTCCCAAATATTTTATTTCTCATCCCCAATTCTTTCTGACTTATCCTTAATATTGTATAGCTCATCCCCAGTATTTTATAGCTCCTCCATATATTTTCTAGCTCATCCCCACTATTTTGTAGCTCATTCCCAGCATTTTCTAGACCATTCTCAGTATTTCCTAGTTTACCCCCAATATATTCTAGCTCACCCCAAACGTTTTCTAGCTAATAAATAACAGTTTCTAACTCAACCCCAGGATTTTAAAAAGTCATCACCAGTATTTTTTAGCTCATCATAAATATTTTATTTCTCATCCCCAATTTTTTCTGACTTATCCCTAATATTTTTTTAGCTCATCCCTAGTATTTTCAGCTTATCTGTAATATTTTCTAGGTGTTCCCCAGTATATTCTAGCTCATCCCTGTTATTTTCTAACTTATCCCCAATATTTTCTAGCCCACCCCAAATATTTTCTAGCTCATCCGTAATTATTTTATAGCTCATTCCCAGTATTTTCTAGACCATTTCCAATAATTTCTGGCCTATCCCAAATATTCCCCTGTATTTTCTAGCTCAAATCCAATATTTTATAGCTCATCCCTAATATTTTCTAGCTCATCCCCAGCTTTTTTTTTAGAACATTCAGAGTATTTTCTAGTTCATCCCCAATATATTCTAGCTCACCCCAAATGTTTTCTAGCTCATAAGTAACATTTTTTAACTCACCCCCAAGATTTTTAAAACTCATCCCCTGTATTTTTTTTTTTTTTTAGCTCATCCGTAATATTTTCTTTCTCATTCCTAATACTTTGTGACTTAATCCTAATATTTTATAGCACATCCTCAGTATTTTCTAGCTCATCCCAAATGTTTTCTTTCTCATCCCCAATCCTTTCTGAATTATCCCTAATATTTTTTAGCTCATCCCCAGTATTTTTTTTTTTTTTAGCTTATCTGTAATATTTTCTAGACCTTCCCCAGTATGTTCTAGCTCATCCCTGTTATTTTTTATCTTATCCCCAATATTTTCTCACTCACCCGAAATATTTTCTAGCTCATCCATTATTATTTTATAGCTCCTCCCCAGTATTTTCTAGCCCATTCCCAATAATTTATTGTCTACCCCAAATTTTCCCCAGTATTTTTGAGCTCATATCCAATATTTTCTAGCTCATCCCTAATATTTTCTAGCTCTTCCCAACTATTTTGTAGCTTATCCCCAGCATTTTCTAGACCATTCTCAGTATTTTCTACTTTATCCCCAATATATTCTAGCTCACCCCAAATTTTTATAGCTCATAAACAACATTTTCTAATTCATCCCCATGATTTTTAAAACTCATCCCCAGTGTTATTTTAGCTCATCCGTAATATTTTCTTTCTCAACCCTAATACTTTCTGACTTATCCCTAATATTTTATAGCTCATCCTCAGTATTTTCTAGCTCAACCCAAATGTTTTCTTTCTCATCCCCAAAACATTCTGACTTAGATCTATCCCTAATATTTTTTATTTGTTCCCCAGTAAGTTCTAGCTCATCCCTGTTATTTTATATCTTATCCCCAATATTTTTCTAACTCACCCTAAATATTTTCTAACTCATCCATAATTATTTTATAGCTCATCCCCAGTATTTTGTAGACCATTCCCAATAATTTTTTACCTTTCCCAAATATTCCCCAGTATTTTCTAGCTCATATCCAATATATTCTAGCTCACCCCAAATGTT
>NW_004797815.1:117782-119020 GCF_000002075.1 Aplysia californica
CTTTCTGACTTATCCCTAATATTTTATAGCACATCCACAGTATTTTCTAGCTCATCCCAAATATTTTCTTTCTCATCCCCAATCCTTTCTGACTTATACCTAATATTTTTTACCTCCTCCCCAGTATTTTTTTTAGCTTGTCTGTAATATTTTCTAAATCTTCCCCAGTATGTTCTAGCTCATCCCTGTTATTTTTAAGCTTATCCCCGATATTTTCTAAATCACCCCAAATATTTTCTAGCTCATCCATAACTATTTTATAGCTCATCCCCAGTATTTTCTAGCCCATTCCCAATAATTTCTTGACTATCCCAAATTTCTCCCAGTATTTTTTAGCTCATATCCAATATTTTCTAGCTGATCCCTAATATTTTCTAGCTCATCCCCACTTTTTTGTAGCTTATCCCCAGCATTTTCTAGACCATTATCAGTATTTCTAGATTATCCCCAATATATTCTAGCTCACCCAAAATGTTTTCTAGTTCATAAATAACATTTTCTAATTTATCCCCAGGATGTTTAAAACTCATCCCCCGTATTTTCTTTAGCTCATCCGTAATATTATCTATCCCTAATATTTTTTAGTTGTTCCCCAGTAAGTTCTAGCTCATCCCTGTTGTTTTATATCTTATTCCCAATATTTTTCTAACTCATCCCAAATATTTTTAACTCATCCATAATTATTTTATAGTTCATCCCCAGTATTTTGTAGACCATTCCCAATAATTTTTTGCCTATCCCAAATATTCCCCAGTATTTTCTAGCTCATATCCAATAATTATTTTCTAGCTCCTAAATAACATTTTCTAACTAATCCTGAGCATTTTAAAAACTCATCCACAGTATTTTTTAGCTCATCCGTAATATTTTCTTTCTCATCCCTAATACTTTCTGACTTATCCCTAACATTTTTAGCTGAACCGCAGTATTTTTTTTTATAGCTTATCTGTAATATTGCCTAGCTCTTCCCCAGTATGTTCTAGCTCATCCCTGTTATTTTCTAGCTCATCCCCAATATTTTCTAACTCACCCCAAATATTTTATAGCTCATCCATAGCTATTTTATAGCTCATCCCCAGTATTTTCTAGCCCATTCCCAATAATTTCTGGCTTATCCCAAATATTCCCCAGTATTTTCTAGCTCATATCCAATATTTTGTAGCTCATCCCTATTATTTTCTAGCTCATCCCCAGCATTTTCTAGCTCATCCCAAGCATTTTGTAGACCATTCCCAGTA
>NW_004797815.1:119120-122010 GCF_000002075.1 Aplysia californica
TATCCCCAATATATTTTAGCTCACCCCAAATGTTTTCTAGATTATAAATAACATTTTCTAACCCACCCCCGGGATTTCTAAAACTCATCCCCAGTATTTTCTAGCTCATCCTAAATATTTTTTTTCGCATCCCTAATACTTTCTGACATATTTCTAATATTTTTTAGCTCATCCTCAGTATTTTTTAGCTTATCTGTAATATTTTCTTGCTCTTACTCAGTTTGTTCTAGCTCATCCCTGTTATTTTCTAGCTTATCTCCAATATTTTCTAACTCACCCCAAATATTTTCTAGCTCATACATAATAATTTTATAGCTCATCCCCAGTATTTTCTAGCCCATTCCCAATAACTTCTGGCCTATCCCAAATATTCCCCAGTATTTTCTAGCTCATATCAAATATTTAATAGCTCACCCCTTATACGTTCTAGCTCATCCACACTATTTTGTAGCTCATCCCCAGAATTTTCTAGACCATTCTCAGTATTTTTTAGTTTATCCCCAATATATTCTAGCTGACCCCAAATGTTTCCTTGCTCTTAAATAACATTTTCTAACACATCTCCAGTACTTTTAAAACTCACCCCCAGTATTTTTTAGCTCAACTGTACTATTTTTTTCTTACCTCTAATACTTTTTGACTTATCCCTAATACTTTATAGTCCATCCCCAGAATTGTCTAGCTCATCCCAAATATCTGTTTTGTCATCCCCAATAATTTCTGACTTATCCCTAATATTTTTTTAGCTTGTCTGTAATATTTTCTAACTCTTCCCCAGTATGTTCTAGCTCATCCCTGTTATTTTCTAGCTTATCCTCAATATTTTCTAACTCACCCCAAATATTTTCTAGCTCATCCATAATTATTTTATAGCTCATCCCCAGTATTTTTTTGCCCATTCCCAATAATGTCTGGCCTATCCCAAATATTCCCAGTATTTTTTAGCTCATGTCTAATATTTTCTAGCTCATCCCTAATATTTTCTAGCTCCTCCCCACTATTTTGCAGCTCACCCCCAGTATTTTCTAGACCATTCTAAGTATTTTCTAGTTTATCCCCAATATATTCTAGCTAACCTAAAATGTTTTCTAGCTCATAAATAACATTTTCTAACTCTTCCCTAGGATTTTTAAAACTCATCCCCAGTACTTTTTACCTCTTCTGTAATATTTTCTTTCCCATCCTTAATACTTTCTAACTTATCCATAATATTTTATAGCTCATCCCCCGGATTTTTTAGCTTATCTGTAATATTTCATAGCTCTTCCCCAGTATGTTCTAGCTCATCCCTGTCATTTTCTAGCTTATCCCCAATATTTTCTAACTCACCCCAAATATTTTCTAGCTCATCCATAATTATTTTATAGCTCATCCCCAGTATTTTCTAGCCCATTCCCAATAATGTCTGGCCTATCCCAAATATTCCCAGTATTTTTTAGCTCATGTCTAATATTTTCTAGCTCATCCCTAATATTTTCTAGCTCCTCCCCACTATTTTGCAGCTCACCCCCAGTATTTTCTAGACCATTCTAAGTATTTTCTAGTTTATCCCCAATATATTCTAGCTAACCTAAAATGTTTTCTAGCTCATAAATAACATTTTCTAACTCTTCCCTAGGATTTTTAAAACTCATCCCCAGTACTTTTTACCTCTTCTGTAATATTTTCTTTCCCATCCTTAATACTTTCTAACTTATCCATAATATTTTATAGCTCATCCCCCGGATTTTTTTTTTAGCTTATCTGTAATATTTCATAGCTCTTCCCCAGTATGTTCTAGCTCATCCCTGTTATTTTCTAGCTTATCCCCAATATTTTCTAACTCACCCCAAATATTTTCTAGCTCATCCATAATTATTTTATAGCTCATCCCCAGTATTTTTTTGCCCATTCCCAATAATGTCTGGCCTATCCCAAATATTCCCAGTATTTTTTAGCTCATGTCTAATATTTTCTAGCTCATCCCTAACATTTTCTAGCTCATCCCCACTATTTTGCAGCTCACCCCCAGTATTTTCTAGACCATTCTAAGTATTTTCTAGTTTATCCCCAATATATTCTAGCTAACCTAAAATGTTTTCTAGCTCATAAATAACATTTTCTAACTCTTCCCTAGGATTTTTAAAACTCATCCCCAGTACTTTTTACCTCTTCTGTAATATTTTCTTTCCCATCCTTAATACTTTCTAACTTATCCATAATATTTTATAGCTCATCCCCCGGATTTTTTTTAGCTTATCTGTAATATTTCATAGCTCTTCCCCAGTATGTTCTAGCTCATCCCTGTTATTTTCTAGCTTATCCCCAATATTTTCTAACTCACCCCAAATATTTTCTAGCTCATCCATAATTATTTTATAGCTCATCCCCAGTATTTTTTTGCCCATTCCCAATAATGTCTGGCCTATCCCAAATATTCCCAGTATTTTTTAGCTCATGTCTAATATTTTCTAGCTCATCCCTAATATTTTCTAGCTCCTCCCCACTATTTTGCAGCTCACCCCCAGTATTTTCTAGACCATTCTAAGTATTTTCTAGTTTATCCCCAATATATTCTAGCTAACCTAAAATGTTTTCTAGCTCATAAATAACATTTTCTAACTCTTCCCTAGGATTTTTAAAACTCATCCCCAGTACTTTTTACCTCTTCTGTAATATTTTCTTTCCCATCCTTAATACTTTCTAACTTATCCATAATATTTTATAGCTCATCCCCCGGATTTTTTTTTTAGCTTATCTGTAATATTTCATAGCTCTTCCCCAGTATGTTCTAGCTCATCCCTGTCATTTTCTAGCTTATCCCCAATATTTTCTAACTCACCCCAAATATTTTCTAGCTCATCCATAATTATTTTATAGCTCATCCCCAGTATTTTCTAGCCCATTCCCA
>NW_004797815.1:122110-167694 GCF_000002075.1 Aplysia californica
TTTCTATCTCATCCCCAATACTTTCTGACTTATCCCTAATATTTTCTAGCTCATCCCCAGTTTATTCTAACTCATCCCTGTTATTTTCTAGCTTATACCCAATATTTTTAACTCACCCCAAATATTTTCTAGCTCATTCATAATTGTTTTATAGCTCATCCCCAGTATTTTCTAGCCCATTCACAATAATTTTTTACCTATCCCAAATGTTCCCCAGTGTTTTCTAGCTCATATCCAATATATTCTAGCTCACCCCAAATGTTTTCTAGCTCATAAATAACATTTTCTAACACATCCCCAGCATTTTTAGTTCATCTGTACTATTTTCTTTTTCATCCCTAATACTTTCTGACTTATCCCTAATATTTAATAGCTCATCCCAGTATTTTCTAGCTCATCCCAAATATTTTTTTTCTCATCCCCAAAACTTTCTAACTTATTCCTAATATTTTTCAGCTCTTTACCAGTACGTTCTAGCTCATCCCTGGGTTTTTAAAAAAATCTTATCCCCAATATTTTCTAACTCACCCCAAATATTTTCTAGCTCATCCATAATTATTTTCTAGCCCATTCCCAATAATTTTTGGCCTATCCTAAAATATTCCCCAGTATTTTCTAGCTCATATCCAATATTTTCTAGCTCATCCTTAATATTTTCTAGCTTATCCCCACTATTTTGTAGCTCATCCCCAACAATTTCTAGACCATTCTCAATATTTTCTAGTTTATCCCCAATATATTCTAGCTCACCCCAAATGTTTTCTAGCTCATAAATAACATTTTCTAACTAATCCCGAGCATTTTAAAAACTCATCCCCAGTATTTTTTAGCTCATCCGTAATATTTTCTTTCTCATCCCTAATACTTTCTGACTTATCCCTAATATTTTATAGCTCTTCCGCAGTATTTTCTTGATCATCCCAAATATTTTCTTTCTCATTCCCAATACTTTCTGACTTATCCCTAATATTTTTAGCTCAACCCCAGTATTTTTTAGCTTATCTGTAATATTGCCTAGCTCTTCCCCAGTATGTTCTAGGTCATCCCTGTTATTTTCTAGCTCATCCCCAATATTTTCTAGCTCATCCCCAATATATTCTAACTCACCCCAAATATTTTATAGCTCATCCATAGATATTTTATAGCTCATCCCCAGTATTTTCTAGCCCATTCCCAATAATTCTTGGCTTATCCCAAATATTCCCCAGTATTTTGTAGCTCATCCCTATTATTTTCTAGCTCATCCCCAGCATTTTCTAGCTCATCCCAAGCATTTTGTTGACCATTCCCAGTATTTTCTAGTTTATCCCCAATATATTCTAGCTCACCCCAAATGTTTTCTAGCTCATAAATAACATTTTTTAACTCACCCACAGGATTTTTAAAACTCATTCCCAGTATTTTTTAGCTCATCAGTAGTATTTTCATTTTCATCCCTAATACTTTCTGGGACTTATCCCTAATATTTTATAGCTCATCTCCAGTATTTTCTAGCTCATCACAAATAGTTTCTTTCTCATCCTCAATACTTTCTGACTTATCCCTAATATTTTCTAGCTCATCCCCAGTTTATTCTAACTCATCCCTGTTATTTTCTAGCTTATACACAATATTTTCTAACTCAACCCAAATATTTTCTAGCTCATTCATAATTATTTTATAGCTCATCCCCAGTATTTTCTAGCCCATTCCCACTAATTTCTGGCCTGTCCCAAATATTCCCCAATATTTTCTAGCTCATATACAATATTTTCTAGCTAATCCCTAATATTTTCTAGCGCCTCCCTACTATTTTGTAGCTCATCCCCAGTATTTTCTAGCCCATTCCCAATAATTCCTGGCTTATCCCAAATATTCCCCAGTATTTTCTAGCTCATCCCTATTATTTTCTAGCTCATCCCCAGCATTTTCTAGCTCATCCCAAGCATTTTGTTGACCATTCCCAGTATATTCTAGCTCACCCCAAATGTTTTCTAGTTCATAAAAAAAATTTTAAACTCACCCACAGGATTTTTAAAACTCATTCCCAGTATTTTTTAGCTCAACCGTAGTATTTTCATTTTCATCCCTAATACTTTCTGACTTATCCGTAATATTTTATAGCCCATCTCCAGTATTTTCTAGCTCATCACAAATATTTTCTTTCTCATCCCCAATACTTTCTGACTTATCCCTAATATTTTCTAGCTCATCCCCAGTTTATTCTAACTCATCCCTGTTATTTTCTAGCTTATACACAATATTTTCTAACTCAACCCAAATATTTTCTAGCTCATTCATAATTATTTTATAGCTCATCCCCAGTATTTTCTAGCCCATTCCCACTAATTTCTGGCCTGTCCCAAATATTCCCCAATATTTTCTAGCTCATATACAATATTTTCTAGCTAATCCCTAATATTTTCTAGCGCCTCCCTACTATTTTGTAGCTCATCCCCAGTATTTTCTAGCCCATTCCCAATAATTCCTGGCTTATCCCAAATATTCCCCAGTATTTTCTAGCTCATCCCTATTATTTTCTAGCTCATCCCCAGCATTTTCTAGCTCATCCCAAGCATTTTGTTGACCATTCCCAGTATATTCTAGCTCACCCCAAATGTTTTCTAGTTCATAAAAAAAATTTTAAACTCACCCACAGGATTTTTAAAACTCATTCCCAGTATTTTTTAGCTCAACCGTAGTATTTTCATTTTCATCCCTAATACTTTCTGACTTATCCCTAATATTTTATAGCTCATCTCCAGTATTTTCTAGCTCATCACAAATATTTTCTTTCTCATCCCCAATACTTTCTGACTTATCCCTAATATTTTCTAGCTCATCCCCAGTTTATTCTAACTCCTCCCTGTTATTTTTTAGCTTATACACAATATTTTCTAACTCACCCCAAATATTTTCTAGCTCATTCATAATTATTTTATAGCTCATCCTCAGTATTTTCTAGCCCATTCCCAATAATTTCTGGCCTATCCCAAATATTCCCCAATATTTTCTAGCTCATATCCAATATTTTCTAGCTAATCCCTAATATTTTCTAGCGCCTCCCTACTATTTTGTAGCTCATCCCCAGTATTTTCTAGACCATTCTCAGTATTTTCTTGCTCATATCCAATAATTCTAGCTCACCCCAAATTATTTTCTAGCTAATAAATAACATTTTTTAACTCACCCACAGGATTTTTAAAACTCATCCTCAGTATATTTTTTTAGCTCATCCGTACTATTTTCTTTCTCATTCCTAATACTTTCTGACTTATCCCTAATATTTTTTACCTCCTCCCCAGTATTTTTTAGCTTATCTTTAATATTTTCTAGATCTTCCCCAGTATGTTTTAGCTCATCCCTGTTATTTTTAAGCTTATCCCCAATATTTTCTAACTCACCCCAAATATTTTCTAGCTCATCCATAATTATTTTATAGCTCATCCCCAGTATTTTCTAGCCCATTCCCAATAATTTCTGGCCTATCCCAAATATTCCCCAATATTTTCTAGCTCATATCCAATATTTTCTAGCTAATCCCTAATATTTTCTAGCGCCTCCCTACTATTTTGTAGCACATCCCCAGTTTTTTCTAGACCATTCTCAGTATTTTCTTGCTCATATCCAATATATTCTAGCTCACCCCAAATTTTTTCTAGCTAATAAATAACATTTTTTAACTCACCCACAGGATTTTTAAAACTCATCCTCAGTATATTTTTTTAGCTCATCCGTACTATTTTCTTTCTCATTCCTAATACTTTCTGACTTATCCCTAATATTTTTTACCTCCTCCCCAGTATTTTTTAGCTTATCTTTAATATTTTCTAGATCTTCCCCAGTATGTTTTAGCTCATCCCTGTTATTTTTAAGCTTATCCCCAATATTTTCTAACTCACCCCAAATATTTTCTAGCTCATCCATAATTATTTTATAGCTCATCCCCAGTATTTTCTAGCCCATTCCCAATAATGTCTGGCCTATCCCAAATATTCCCCAGTATTTTCTAGCTCATATCCAATATTTTCTAGCTCATATCCAATATTTTCTAGCTCACCCCTAATATTTTCTAGCTCATCCCCACTATATTGTAGCTCATCCACAGCATTTTCTAGACCATTCTCAGAATTTTATAGTTTATCCCCATTATATTCTTGCTCACCCAAATGTTTTCTAGCTCATAAATAACATTTTCTAACTCACCCTCAGCATTCCTCTATGTCAATATTTTCTAGATCCTCCAACTTTGCCAGTATTTTCTAGCCCATCCCCAATTATTTCTGGCTTATCCCAAATATTCCCCAGTCTTTTCTGGCTCACATTATATCAAATATTTTCTAGCTCAACCCTAGTGTTCTTTTGCTCATCCCCAGCATTTTTTTTAGACCGTTCCCAGCATTTTCTAGTCCATTCCCAATAATTTCTGGCCTATCCCAAATATTCCCCAGTATTTTTAAGCTCATCCCCACTATTGTGTAACTCATCCCCAGCATTTTCTAGACCGTTCTCAGTATTTTCTAGTTTATCCCCAATATATTTTAGCTGACTCCAAATGTTTACTAGCTCTTAAATAACATTTTCGAACACATCTCCAGTACTTTTAAAACTCATCCCCAGTATTTTTTAGCTCATCCGTACTATTTTTTTCTCATCTCTAATACTTTCTGACTTATCTGTAATATTTTATAGTCCATCCCCAGAATTTTCTAGCTCATCCCAAATATCTGTTTTGTCACCCCCAATAATTTCTGACTTATCCCTAATATTTTTTAGCTTATCTGTAATATTTTCTAACTCTTCCCCAGTATGTTCTAGCTCATCCCTGTTATTTTCTAGCTTATCCTCAATATTTTCTAACTCACCGCAAATATTTTCTAGCTCATCCATAATTATTTTATAGCTCATCCACAGTATTTTCTAGCCCATTCCCAATAATGTCTGGCCTATCCCAAATATGCCCAGTATTTTTTTGCTCATATCTAATAGTTTCTAGCTCATCCCTAATATTTTTTAGCTCATCCCCACTATTTTGTAGCTCATCCCCAGCATTTTCTAGACCATTCTCAGTATTTTGTAGTTCATCCCCAATATATTCTAGCTCACCCCAAATGTTTTCTAGCTCATAAATAACATTTTCTAACACACCTCCAGCTTTTTAAAAACTCATCTCCAGTATTTTTTTAGCTCATCTGTACAAATTTCTTTCTCATCCCTAATACTTTCTGATTTATCAATAATATTTTATAGCTCATCCCCAGTGTTTTCTAGCTCATCCCAAATATTTTCTTTCACATTCATAATACTTTCTGACTTATCCCTAATATTTTTTAGCTCATCCCCCAGTATTTTTTTTTAGCTTATCTGTAATATTTTCTAGCTCGTCCCCAGTATGTTCTAGCTCATCCCTGTTATTTTCTAGCTTATTCCAAATATTTTCTAACTCACCCCAAATGTTTTCTAGCTCATCCATAATTATTTTATAGCTCATCCCCAGTATTTTCTAGCCCATTCCCAATAATTCATGGCCTATCCCAAATATTCCCTAGTATTTACTAGCTCATATCCAATTTTCTAGCTCATCCCTAATATTTTCTAGCTCATCCCCACTATTTTGTAGCTCACCCCAGCACTTTCTAGACCATTCTCAGTATTTTCTAGTTTATCCCCAATATATTCTATCTCACCCCTAATGTTTTCTAGCCCATCCCTAATATTTTTTTAGCTCATCCCCAAAATTTTCTGGCTCATCCCTTATATTTTCTTGCTCACCCCCCCCCCCCCCCCCCTCTGTAATTTCTAGCTCATCCGCAGTATTTTTTAAAAACTCATCCCCTATATTTTCTAGCTCATCCCCAGTATTTTCAAGCTTAAATATTATGTTTTCTAGCTCATCCACAGTATTTTTTTAGCTCACCCCCAGTATTCCTCAATATTTTCTAGATCATTTCCAGTATTTTTTAGCTGATCTCCAAATAACTTTGCTAGCATTTTCTAGCCCCATTCCCAGTATTTTCTAGCTCACCCCCAGTATTCCTCCATATTTTCTGGCTGATCTCCAAACTTTGCCAATGATAAGCCACAAAATATTGGGAATGGGTTAGAAAATAGTGGCAAAGTTCGGAGATCAGCTAGACACAGTAAATACGGGAAATGATCTAGAAAATATAGAGGAATACTGATGAAAAAGGTATAGGTTTAACGCCCCTATCAACACTATTAGGTTATTTAAGGGCGGGACCTCCTAGTTTAACGTCCGTCTCCGATAGGACCGAGCCAAGTGGGAAGTTCGTGTAAAGAGCCTTTTCCAAGGACACAACGTCAAACCGAGCTGAGGCTCGAACCCCAGAACTCACAATCTCATGATTACGAGTCCGGTGAGGAATACTGGGGGTGAGCTAGAAAATACTGGGGGTGGAACTATAAAATATAAGGGTTGACCTAAAAAATACTGGTGGTGGAACTATAAAATATAAGGGTTGACCTAAAAAATACTGGTGGTGGAACTATAAAATATAAGGGTTGACCTAAAAAATACTGGTGGTGGAACTATAAAATATTAGGGTTGACCTATAAAATACTGGCGGTGGAACTATAAATATTAGGCTTGACCTAGAAAATACTGGGGGTGGAAAGAGAAAAGATTGGTGATGAGCTAGAAAATATAAGGGATAATCTAGAAACTATTAGAGATGGGCTGGAAAATATTTGGGACATAATAAAAAAATATTGGAGATGAGCTAGAAATGATCTTAAAAAATTATTGGTATTGAGGCAAAAAATAAAATGTTGTGGATGATACCACAAATTCCTTGGAAATATTGAGGATGAGCTAAAAAGTATTGGTTTTGAGATTGAAAAGTTTAAGGAATATTTGTGAGGCATCGTGGAGAAATCAGGCACTCGTCAAAATAATGCAAACGAGGATGCTGGCATTTTTCGTCCAGTTTGAAATTTTTTTTCAAATTTTTGGGTTTTTTTTAGCTCAAAACATTTAATGTCCTTTTAAAAACATTTTTGTGAGGATTTTACTGGAAAACGTTGATTAAAGGCACAGCAAATGTAAAGTTTAAGTTTCCAAGGTCTCTCCGGCTTTGGAAATCAACAAACTTTAGCTGCCATTTTCCCCCTAGTTTTATCTCTGAAACCAGGCCACCCCCACTTCCTTCAGTAGCAAATATCTCCACTTTCATAATATAAGCGAGATGTGTTTTTTTTTCATCGAAAGATAGTCAAATGGACAGGCTTTAAGATGACACAAAAAAGTGAAATTATGCGATTCCGTTAATTTTAACAAAGAATGATAAAGGAAAACAATCAGAAATTATGCAAAAATTGATCAAATTTAGCTAAATTATGCGGAGTGCATAAAACCACGGGGGCAGATTTTCAGTTGGTAGGAAATTTTAAATTTTGCCCAAGAGGCGGTCTAAGCCTACTCTTATAGTTATAGATTTTGTACCATAAGGGATCTTTAATGTTGACAACTTGCACACGAGACCTCCCACTCCTAGATTGTTTGTCCTTATCCGAGAAGGCTAGGTGTTAGATCTTTTCTACTATAAGATCAGGGGTGTGGCTGACAGAGCAATAAGGAGCCAAGGAATAAAAGTAGAAAGGCTGCAGTGAGAAAGAGTCATGAGCCCAGAGGAGGTGAGGAGGGAGGGGCAGAAAATGGAGACGAAAGCAGACGACAGAACATTGTTCGAGAGCAAGAAAGACGTGAGAGGAGAACATTTTAGAGAAGAAAATGTTCCATTACTGTCTAAATTCGAACCCGGGACCTATTTATTTGAATGAGAGGCGAACAGCGTAACCTCTCGACCACAAGAACCCCCTAAACCAAACGTAGTTTATTTCTATTGACCTTCTAATGTGTTGAAAAAGCTGCAAGTTTCAAACCCACGTGATCAGCTGTTCTTAATAAGGCGAGTGAGGGCTGTGCACACAATTAACCCACAGACTCAGTGCTAACCTCTTTAGTATTTGCCAAAGCTACGACGAACCCGTTTTAAAAAAAGTTTTAGTAAGTTTTATTTACGGCACTAGCAACACAATAAGGTCATAATAAGTGCCGAAGAATAGAGGTGTTACAAGAAGAGTAACAAATATGAAATAAAAAAGGAGGAGAGATAAAGACGATAGTTGCTTGGTAATATTAATAATAGGAAAGAAGGAGCAAACCACACCAGAGCATCCGCCAACCACCCACAACCTGGTTTGACTATTGGACTAGTACATGTACCACTAGTACCAGGTCACATCCTGATTGACATTGGTAGGTAGGTGATAGGATCAAGAAAACAAATTGTCACACTCATAAGATAATAAATTCCTTAGTAATTTTTAGCCATTTTGAGAAAATGAGAAGAAAAAAACCGTTTCTTTCCAACAACTGACTCTGTGAAAAACTTGAATTTTTGTACACTTGACTCTATATTTGAATTATTCTTGAGTCCAAGAGAATTATACCAAGCGAGCTCTGCTCTTCATTTCAGAACCAAAAACCCCAAAAATGTGTGAGCCCCCAAGCTTTCAATATAGTGGTTGTTAGTTTTAGAGATCGAGAACGAGGAAGAAGAAGAACAGTTACAGAAAACGTGACAATACACGATTGGCAGGACTATTCATAAAGTACATGCATTTTATTATTGTTATTCTTGTTTTCCCCAGAAAAAAAAGTAAGATAAGATAAAACAAGATAACATTTTATTGATCTCCACAAAGAGCAATTTGCTGCGGCATGATAAATACAGTACATACACCTTATATATGTCAAGACTCACACACACTCATACAGACACGGACACACACACACACAAACACGCACACACTTACATCACCAAGCAAACAGACTTATAGTCATTGGTAGTTAAAGTATCTCGCTTCTCCATTCACAACTTGTGTGCAAAGAATCCGGTTCTAGTTCTGGCATTACATAACGGTATGGCATGACGTGTTAAAACCAAAACTATGACAATACATGTACTGTGATCTGTTCAGCATCAGTTTTATTTCTACACTGAGACTGTGACCGTACAATAAAGAGCAAGTCTCCCTCTGCTGTTCAGATTGAACATAATTTTTTTTTTAGTAGAGGGTTTTACGGCGCTCGCAACTGCATAAGGTCATATGAGCGCCAAGGGGTGGGTGTCAACAGAGGAGTCTTTACAGGGAATCAAGCCTAGCTTCAACAGCACAAGGTCTGCTTCGACTGTCAAGGCACCCCAAAATAGCAGGTCACACGAGGGTGACAAACATACAAAAGAAGTAGAGGCAAAATGACAATAGTAAGGATTAGGAAAGCAAAAGCAGCAGTTTCCTGTTGTAGATCAGGCACAGTTATGAGCGTGACATGATGAATCAGCCCATTTACAATTCTACTGTGTATGAACGAGAAATGTCCCCCCCTTTGGGAATGGCCTAAACACACTGCAGTCAGTGGCACCGCCCCGGGGGGTATTGGACATCAAAGCAGAGACGATTCGATAAGGCACAACATGGCAGGTACAATTCTCTATACAAACAGAAAATGCATTACATGTACCTTCACAAAATGATTTTCATCAAGAAAAGTCAAACTTACAGCTCTCAAACATCTGTACTGAGAAAAGAAATCCAAGTGTGTCAGTAATTTCCCAATTGCCGATGTTTTAAGCTTCCCTTGACACAATTTAGATCATTTAGGAGGCAAGCTTAGACTTAGCCTCTGCCTATCAGGGTCAAACCAGGCTCCGAGGGATACGTCTCGGGAGAAAAATGGGGAAACTTGACAAAATCTCTCCCACAACACGGGAATCCAACTCCCGTCTACAGCATGCGATGGTAAAGTCGCTAACAGTAACAGTTACACCACAGACGCTGGTAAATATACACAAGTGAGAGGTCAAAGTTTGGGCCTGTGTTAAATGAATCCTTTTTAAGTGTGGACTGCTTTGAACATCTCTCAGATAATGCTTAGTGATCTATACAATGAAGTTGCACAAGTCAAACATCTCAAAGCTTTCTGTGTCCAAATAGGGAAGAAAAACAGCATCAACATAAAACCATAACCAGTAATTCTTTCGGTAAATGTTCCACATCCCCATGAATGCAAGCTATATTATCATTCAAGAGACACTAAGAGGGCATAAATATATAGACTTTCTTATTATATACACAAGAAATTAAAATTACGTTGTGCCAAGTTGTTTCCAGCTAAAAATTGGGCTAAAGAATATGAATGTTGGTTTCTCTAAGTACATTTTAATTTTGGGAAAATATACACTTGTACAATTTTTAATTTTGTCATAAACACAGAAAGTTGAAAAGGGCAGGACAAGACAATTAAGCCTGCTCACACAGCTGTAAAATACACGTCATCAGTCATTGTCACATCATTGTTGTAGCCTGTGTCCAGGGAAAGTCACTGCTGTGTTTGGACTGCACTCAGTACAGCCATAAAGACAGTGGCTGAGGCCATAAATTACAATGCAACAAAGGATTCATAAACTCCTTTTTTTATATTAAAATTTTTTTTTTCAATACAGGTATTACGGCGCTCGCAACTGCACAAGGTCACATGAGCGCCAAGGGGTGGATGTCAACAGAGAAGTCCTTACAGGGAATGGGGCTTACTCTGCTCACCTATCTAGCTTCAACAACACAAGGTCAACCTCAGCTACCACACAGTTTCAGCTCAGCGAATCAGACCTTCTGCCACTAAGATCGAAATGATCTGCCCCTCATGCAGTCAACACAGTCAACATGCCATTATTACCGGTACTGAAAAGTTCTCTACAAAATTTATAAACGTAGGAGAAACAAACAAAAGTTTCGTCTCATCTTTTTTCCTTTTTTCTCTTGTTTTTCGTACTTGTCTTGTCTGTATTTGTATATCCTGGAATCTCAGAGATGTTGGACCCCGCAAAAGCATTCTGGACAGAAATTTCCTCGGCTGTCAAATTCTTCGCTTCCTTCTTTGACTTTTGCTTCTTTTTTCTCTCTTTCCTCTGCAATTTCTCATTCTCTGCATTGCGCCCTTCACTCACCCTACTGTCAGCGTCAGTATTTTCACACTCTTTCTCGCCTGTACTTTCCTCTGCCGGGGGCGTGTCAGGCTTTACGTCATTATCCCCCTTAGATTTTTTCTTCTTCTTTGGAACCTCAGTTTGAGCATCCGCTGCGTCATTGCAAACTTCACCTTCCGCAGGAGACTCGGATTCTTTCTTACTTTTTCTTTTCTTTTTACTTTTGTCATTTGACTCAGTGTCGAGGGCCTTACTTGAGTCCGCATCCTCCTCTTCTTCCCCGAGTTCAAAAGTCACATTTTTTCCTTTCTTCTTTCTCTCCTCTTTGGAACCACCAGCTTTTCGTTCCGATTCAGTTTCCAGCTCAGCACTATTTTCAAGTGAGTCATCTTTGACATTTCGACTTTTCTTCTTCTTCTTCTTCTTGCTGTGTGCATCGTCCGAACTTTTATCATCTACAGAATCTGCTTCTTCGTCATTTTCCGTACTCTTCTCACTGCCCTTCTTCCTCTTCTTCTTCACTTTTTCTTGTGCCTCACAATCCTGGCCAGGGTCTCCCTCTGGCAGAACGTCGCTGCTTTCATCCAACTTCCTCTTTTTCTTCTTTGGCACGGCTTCTGATCCATCTTCTTCAACCGATAGTTCCTTGCTCTTCCTTTTCTTCGTTTTTTCAGTCAAACCAGCATTTTCTTCTTGTGAAAGTTCAGCATCTTCAGAAACATTCTTTGACTTTTTCTTTTTTTCTTTCTTCCCGGCAGACTTCCCAGCATCGTCCTCTAGCGAAACATCTTCCACGGACACGGCACAATCATTATCACACTGATCAGCTTTCTTTGAAGACTTTTTCTCTTTCTTGGTTTTCACGTCTGAGAGATCGGGTTCTTCTCTGTCATCCTTTTTATCCTTTTTCTTTTTCTTCTTTTTCGTTTTTGAAGTGTCCAGGTCTTCACTCTTCTCATTCAAGCCGGCGTTCTCTGGAAAATTTTCATACCAGCCTCGACTCTGCTGAATATCCTCATCCCTAACATCGCTCGAAGTTTGTGCGTCTCCACCTTCCTGCTTAAGCTCTTTGTTGTCCCCCCCGTTGTCGTAACAAAATGCCACAGCCCCAAACACTGCCGGAGCCTTGCTGGAGTTCTCTCCCCCTCCCTGTCGCGGGTTCTCGCTTTTGTCCCTTTCCTTCTCGCTGTCAGGACTGTCCTGACCCCCCGACGTTCCACCAGCAGCCTGCCTCGCCCTTTTCTCCGCCATCTTCCGAGCGAAGTATTCCTGGACGCTGCTTGTGCTGGTGACGGTGGTCAGTCCGTGACTCTTTTCTTCCTTGTCAGTTTTGTCGTCACTGCCCTCATCGTCACTGTCACTGCTGTCAGACGAATCCTGAGAATTGACAAATTTAAAAACTTACAGTAATGAAAAAGTTTTGTTTCAGTAGTAGAGGTTTTTATGGCGTTCGCAACTGCATCAGGTCATATGAGCGCCAGAAGATTAGAAAGGTGTTACAAGAGAGTAATAAACACAAAAAAGAAGGAGGGCAGATAAAGATGATAGATGTTTGATAGGAAAGAAGAAGCAAAGCACACCAGAGCACCTGACAACCACCCACGAGTTTGTTTTGCTTCAAAAAGATGGTTTCAATCCCATGATTAGAATAGCAATAAAAGTAACCACAAGGGATGCTGCTTAGGAAAATGTTGAAGGGATATGGGCTAAAAAAGACAAAGTTTCAATAGAAAATCTACGTAATCGTTCCACGTTCCAAATGTGGACTTCCCACAGACGCCATTCACATCAACCAGCGACACAGACAAGGGTCTTTGACTCTGTTAAGATGGTATCCATTATCCAAATAACTAAGAAGAAAAAATCAAGTGAGCAAATCAAAAGTCAAGAGACTTCCTCAATATTACTTACCCTTTGACCTTATATTCATGAACTAGTTTTATTGTTGAAAATGTTTTATTTTTTATTTTATCGATATGTTTGTAATTTATAATTTATACCATTTCACGGAGAATGCTCTGAGGTCTGCTGGGGTAATAGTATAGATTGAGAAGCACATAGAGCTTGCTGTGGAGAGGGAATTTGCACTATACAAAGGCTGTCTATTATTATTAACACGTAAATATAGACTCACCGTCGATTCTTTGGCTGGCGAGTCCGTTGAAGCAGCAGACTTTCTCTTGCCAAATATGCAATCAAGATCTTCCGTGCTACGTAGTGTTGGAACTCTCCCTCGAGCGAACCGGCCGTAACTGCCAAAGGAATAAACTCAAGACTATATAATGTCCGTCACGGGCAACAGCCAGATCAATATAATATTTTAAAAATTTCACAAAAAGACTGTAATTATTCGTATAAATCGCCATCTCAATAAATCAAGTAGAATGTACTCTTCAACAAAGACTTGTGGTAAAAATGTCAAAAACTCACAAATAAATCAGAGAGCGCGGAGTTTGATAACATCAATAATAAACAAAACATTCATTGCAACATCCCTAAAATAGAAATTTCATGTAAAAAGTATCTCCTTTAGTTTTAGTAGAGGTATTACGGCACTCGCAACTGCAAAAGGTCATAGGAGCGCCAGAAGATTAGACTTGTTACAAGAGAGTAACAAACATAAAAAAAGAAGAAGAGGAGATAAGGACGATAGATGTTTGATAGGAAAGTAGAAGCAAACCCCACCAGAGCACCCACCAACCACCCACAAAAGTATCTCCACCTGAAACTCCCATTACACATCTGTAATAATTTTGTTGAACTGAAACAAAATTAATTTGGCACTTGCATGCTTTATACAAGTTTAATAGTACCAAAATTTGCTTCAAGGCAAACAGGAAGAAAAAAGAAAAAAAGCTTATGTGCAGGAACATTGCTGTATCTTACACTGTGTTCTAGTCCTTCATTCAATCATTTTTTAAAAATTCAGTTAATAACATTTTACGGGTAGGCCTACTAACAACATTTTACAGGTACTAACAACATTTTACAGGAACTAACAAGTAAAAATTTGTTTACTGTTTACAGTGTCAGTCTGAGCTGAAATAAAAGAAAAGCTGAAACACAAATCCAGAATAAAAAAAATAAAAAACCAAGGCACAAGAAGGCACATTTTCATCCGAACACTCACAATCGCTTTCTGCCATCAGCTTTTTCATCTGTCTTTGCTGGTGCGGATTCTCCACCCGTTTCAGAATTCAAAGTTTTCAGCAGGTCGTTGAAGTCATCTTGATGAGCAATCCACGCATCGGCATCCTTTGGTGTGCATCCCAGACCTATAGAGGGCAAGAGGAAAAAAAGGCATGAAAGAGGGATGCAATCTGAGATCAGCAATGGTTTCTGTCAGGAAAGAGAAAAAAAAGAGACAACAAAGCAGCCCCCCCCGGCCTGTGTTGTACAGGTTGTTAAGTTGTTCATTTGTATACTCATCACACACCACACTCTTACCCCTTCCCTGGACTTGCCTTCAAACGTCAGTGTTGATTTCAAAGAGCAGGGTAACCCCCCCCCCCCAAAAAAAAAAAAGAAAATTAAATTGCAAGCCAGCTTTTTTCACATACATGAAAGGAAATAAAAAATGTTCCATTTTTGCTTTTCTCAATATGAAAATAATTTAACCAACTAATCTCCATAGCGGTATGTAACCAACCTCATCAGGTGGTTACTGTATTGAAACTGCGTCTACAGATCTAGGTAGGTATGTACTATCTTCAAGTATCTTCTATGTGTGCTGTATAAGTCTGTGGGTAAGCTGGCAAAAAATCTCAATTGCACACAAATATAAAGTCAGACCAGAGGAGCTTGTATACTGTTCTACTTTCGCTAGACGCATCAAGGGAGCTAAAATATTTTCATTTAACTATAACCCGATGCATCATCACGCACACACCACTTTTTTGATGGAGTGTCATGAACCTCAAAGACTCAATGTGATGACAATAACAAAAACCTTCAGTGTTTTGATCTAGGTGATTTTTAACATCAATAATGCCTGCTGGCACTGCAATTTCGATGAGAAAAAAAAAATGAATTCAATGCTTCCAGGTTACTTTTTCAGTGCAACTTGCATACTATACCACTCCAAAGAGGAGTTGAATATCAATAAACTTTCAAGTGCCAGTGATGTATGGTTATCTTCTTAAAAATTAGAATGAACAAACAGTGTAGAACTACATTGAAGTCAGAAACAAATATAAACTGATGGATTCAGATGAAGGCAATGGTTTTAAGTAACAAACTCATAAATGTGTTTTTTATAAGGAGTACAAAACAATACTAGTCTATATCACACATTGACAAATTCTTTGGTTCTCGCACAGGCTCATAGAATCTGTCACAACACTTCATGAAAAAATAGCCTACCATAGAGATGTGGAAAATGGAAAAGACTCAGGTTTTAACAAATCTACAGGAATCAAAAGAGTTGGGGAGGCTACCTCAGAAGACTCCAATGACACTGCAGCAACCTACCTCTGCTGTCGGACTTGTAGCTGGCTTTTATGTGATCCACCATGCCGTCTTCATTTGCACCGAGTCCTTTGCCTTTTGTCCAGCCCATTTTTTCCATGAGCTTCTGCCCAAACTTACTTTCATCTGCAGAACCATAAAGGGAACATTTCATTAACCATTGAACAAATGGTATTTTTTTACTTTCCCTCCCGTCTCACACTCAGCTACCAGTTGTCTATTTTCTACTAAATATTGATGCGCTGAACATGAATATCAACTTCATTTCCGTCGCAAATTAATGGTTTTTGAAATATTTGATTGTTTTTAACCGAGATAGACATGCTTTGGACCAATCGGGGGGTTCCAGGGGGGCCTGCCCCACTGGGGTATAAGAAAATCTGGGGGGTTACAGGGGGGCATGCCCCCGTTTTTACACCCATAATTTGATATTTTACAGTTGGATTTGAAATTGTCTTGAAAATAATTGATTTGCGACAGTTTTAGTGGCTTTATGTGTGATCTGCAGCAAACAGTACAGCAGTTTGACCCCTGAAACAGTGCATCTGTGTGCGGGAGTGAAAGTAAAAATTTACCTAACAAATTAAGTCCTTCTTGTATATCTGTCTTTAGGAATTTCTTATGAAATTATTGTAAATATCTTACTAACTTTATCTCAGTCTTACTTGGGCCTCACTTCGCTCTTAAGCGACGCTGTCAGCTAGTGTCTCTTTTACTCAATAATATAGCCTAATGTTCAGCTAGTGTCTCTTTTACTCAATAATATAGCCTATTGCTCAGCTTGTGTCTCTTTTACTCAATAATATAGCCTAATGTTCAGCTAGTGTCTCTTTTATTCAATAATATAGCCTATTGTTCAGCTAGTGTCTCTTTTACTCAATAATATAGCCTAATGTTCAGCTTGTGTCTCTTTTACTCAATAATATAGCCTAATGTTCAGCTAGTGTCTCTTTTACTCAATAATATAGCCTAATGTTCAGCTTGTGTCTCTTTTATTCAATAATATAGCCTAATGTTCAGCTTGTGTCTCTTTTACTCAATAATATAGCCTAATGTTCAGCTAGTGTCTCTTTTATTCAATAATATAGCCTAATGTTCAGCTTGTGTCTCTTTTACTCAATAATATAGCCTAATGTTCAGCTAGTGTCTCTTTTACTCAATAATATAACCTAATGTTCAGCTAGTGTCTCTTTTACTCAATAATATAGCCTAATGTTCAGCTTGTGTCTCTTTTACTCAATAATATAGCCTAATGTTCAGCTAGTGTCTCTTTTACTCAATAATATAGCCTAATGTTCAGCTTGTGTCTCTTTTACTCAATAATATAGCCTAATGTTCAGCTAGTGTCTCTTTTATTCAATAATAATAATAATATAGCCTAATGTTCAGCTAGTGTCTCTTTTATTCAATAATATAGCCTAATGTTCAGCAGCCAAAAAATATATAAAAGGCATGATGGTGGTGGTAAAGATTGCGGTATTATTTTACTTTCACTACCATCACACAGTTAGAGGGTGTGGTGGCGAAGCGGTTAGTGCTCTCGTCTCGGAAGCGGAAAGTCCGGGATCGAGCTTCAGTTCAGATACAGATTTTTTTTGCCCCCTCCTGCCCACCCAGCAGTGAATGGTACTCGACTTTGAGGAATAGATAAAGTTCGTTTGGGAGAAAAATGAGCTGAGCCACGTTTGCGGGGGCTGTTCACCCTGAAGTGACCCCGTTGAATTCGAGCTCGCTGATTTAAGTGTTCGTTGAATCCGGGTTATTTATATCGATTTTAAAGAAGAAAAAAAAAACGGGAGAAGGACTTCTGTAACGAGCGACCGCCCTATCAAACACAATAAAGAAGAGAGGCCTAACCCTAACCCAAACCCTTCCCCTCAATTCTGCTCTGTCTCGTAGTGGTCGCTTGTTACGGAAGTCCTCCCAAAACGGGAATCCATCTCCTTCCCTTGAATCTGAACTTGTTAAATCCGAGTTCCACTCACTGTATAGAATTGGAATACATTTTGGTATTGCTCAGCCTCAGCCATTCCAGACACCCTCAATACATTATAATATATATTCTCAAGCACACACATAGACGAACATACATACACATACACACGCACAAGAACAAAAGAACGGGAAGATTCACACATGCAAACACGTGTACACGCTGGTAGATCACACACATAAACACACAGACACTAGACACACTTATCAGGCCTAGGCTAGCCTGGATATCTACACACGGTAAAGATATTTAGACGTATTAAGATAAACAGTTAGGCCTGAAAAAAAAAATGTAATGATAGTGTTCGACTTCGACTGTTGTATCTCGTGTCAGTCAGTCGCCATGCTACAAACACAAAGTCCAAAAGAAACCAACTAACAAAGACAAAAGCACAAAGTAGACATTGTATGAAGAACAAGTGCCCAAGATTTTTTTACCATTGCTCCAGGTTGTATTTCTTGGATCCAGGCCATACTTTGTTTTCCGTTTTGCTTCAGCTAGCAAAGCCATGTTTGCTTTTCAGTGGGAAAGAAAACGTGAGTCTATTTAGAATCGTTAAGAGTTACTCCCCACCAGGAAGTCAATGGCAACTCGTAAAATGTGAGAGTCATTTCCCCTTGCAAAGTTTTGCGGATATTCGAATATTCTTTTATTATTCGATGTCAAGTATTTTGTTTTCCAATTTTCGAATAGCCTACATTAATTTTGTCGAACACACTGCTTTTGGTGATTTGGTGTTTCATCACACACACGACACACACCAACACTCACTCACGCACTCACGCACCCATACCGGTTCACGTCAAGGACCTTACATTGCCTTACAATACTATCATGACTATGTTCCACCAGCAATGGTGTTTGCAATGTTGCGGCATATTACATGTATCTCATTTGGGACCCGCATACTGGCCATTCGACAACACAGAGAGATAGATAGCATTTGTATAGCGCAAATCCCCGCTCAACAGCGAGCTCTAATGCGCTTCACAATCTACACTATTACCCTAGCAGACCTGAGAGCATTTTGAAACAACCTCAACTTCCTGGGAAGCATTGCTGCATACAGTGCGCAAGAGGTCATTTATATAGACGCCAAAACACTAACCTAGTTTTAAACTTACTGACTAACAAGATCTTTCGCTATGGCCGAGTACCCATTCCCAATTCCCACCTGGGTGAAGTGAGGAAAATTCGTGTAAAGTGCCTTTCCCAAGGACACAACGTGTCGGGCCCGCTGCTCGAAGCCCCGGACGGATAACAAGTCCGATAGCCTAACCATTAGGCCACCGCACGCCACAGTAAGGGTGGGCCGACTCCGAGAACTTCCGAACTTTCGACTCCGAACATTTTTGGGCGCGAATTCGTCGACTTCGACTCCGAATTCGAATTCAGGTCAAGATAGCAGCCAATCAAATTTGAGGAGAGGCAAGGTCAATTCGATGGGATTCGTGTCAAGTCAAGTCGTTCTCCCTACATCCGTCGAGTCGAACACGCTGTAGAGAATCCCGACTCCACGGACCAGTGTAGACAAAGGGGGCGGGGAGGGGGGAGGGGGAAGGAGCAGGGAAGAGGTCACAGAGGTCGGGATTGAGGCAGGCAATGTTTTCATTGACATCAGGGGAGGGCACCAGTTTGTTTTGAAAGTTATTTGCCCCTCGTTGACAGTACAGCCGCATTCATGTGCGACGTGCGAGGATAATGGGTGCAAACAGGTCATAATAAAAATCAAAGCATAAAATCCCGCAGTCTCGAACTCTAAAGTCAGACCATGCAAATCAAAGCAACAGTCAGCAAGACAGAAGTCTATAAAAATAACAGTAATAGATCTAGATCTAGATTTATATCATAATCAACATTTATTATGACAAGATGAAACATACAAGGTTGAAAACAAACATGGAGTAATGCAAAAGAGACGAGAAATGTGACAATGTAAATGTAAGTGCCAGACAGGTCGTAAGAAAATACATGTAGATAGTACAATGAAGAGAAGAAAAGTAGTGAAATGTGTGTGATCGTAGTGAAAGCCAAAGAAAGAAGGAGGCTGGGATAATCACGGGATTTGAATTTGACGTGAAGATGGCTTGCAATTGTGATTGGTGCAACCAGAGACGCAATGCTCGTCCGTCACCGTAGCGCGTAAATTTGACCTTGGCCTCTTAGGGCATAACCACCAGCAGAAGGGATTTGTAACTGCTAGCAAATCAGCGCGTTCTAAAAGCTCATGTGACTTTCATTGAGTCGATGGAATCGTGGGACGGTCCAATTCGAACTCGCTGCTTCCTTCTGAACACAGCGAGGGGAAAATAGAAATAAGACATCGTGTTTTATGATACTTTTCAAACTTATGCATTTTTATTCATTCAAATCTAACTTTTGAGCGTTCAAAAATGTTTCTTGGGTGCAGTTTTGCGTAATATTATTCACAGTTTTTAACAAATTAAATATGTTTTCGCTCCTCGTGATCTATTTTCCCCTTGGCTGCCCTAGTTCGGGAATTCGTGTTCGGACTCGTCCTCCTGCCCAATGTTCGATCTCCGACTCAGACCCCACGAATTCGTCGAATTCCGAATCTCGACTTGACTTCGCCCATGCTTACGCCACAGATGCGCTGTTTTGGGACGAACTTATTGTTCAAACATGTTTTTTCGACTCTGTTTTCTTTATCAGAAACTTTAAAAGGCTAACAAAAACATATTGTTGTGTGAAATATACACACTCGTGGTTTTTTTTTATATATTTTAATATAGTTTATTTATGATGGTTTGAAATGTACTGAGACATTAATTGTCTTTGTTGGTCGCTGTTGGTCGGACAGATATATGTCCGTTACGTCCTACTTAAAGAGTTCAAATTTGATGAACCATCAAACACAATGAGAGACACACATTTGTATAGGCGGCAAAGTATTTCATAGTATTACATTATATTGTAGCATATTTTTGAATAGATACAACAATAGAATTCTCCTGGCCTAAAGGTTAAGGTGTTCGCCTCTCATTCAAAGGTCCAGGATTCGAATCCGGGTAGCGACCAAAATTTTTTCTCCTTTCCTGCTCTCTAGCAATGTTCTGTCGTCTACTTTCGTCTCCATTTTCTGCCCCCACCCCCTTGACTCCACGAATACTTAGATTCTAGTTTGATTAAGTAAGAATTTCATCGAACTAGCAACAAGAATACGTCATACAGACTTCAACATAAGTTTAAAGACCACCTTGACAGACAGCCCTGATTTGTTAAAATCCGAGAAAAAAAAGACAGCAAGGAATGTTTCCAAATTTTTTGCTCTGAAAGTGTTAATGGGTTAACACTGCGTACTGCAAAGCTTCGTTAAGGGGCAAAACCACAACGTGCAGCACGGAAATCCTCGGGGAATCTAAGCAAAATGTGCAAGTGGTCCTTAACTTTTGTAGAAGTCTGTATAAGTACAAGTACCGAAGATTAGAGGTGTTACTAGAGAGTAACATACATTTATTTATGTACAAATAAAAGAAGGAGAGATGAGGGCCACAGACATTTTATTTTATAGATTAATATAGTGTTCTGTGCCTACGTCTGAATGAAATTAGTGTGTGTGTGTATGTGTGTGTGTGTGTGTCTGCGCATAAATTGCATGAGAAGGAAGGATCGTAGTAAGAAAGGTTGTAATGGGTATTCCAATGTAAAGCGCATTGAGCTTTTTTTGGAAATGCGCTATATAATTGTTATATTATAACTTATGTGTTATTATTATTATTATTATTATTATTATTCGCCTGTTTCACCCAGCCTGGTATCGGGTATAGGCCACCAAGAAAAACTCTCCACCTGTCTCTGTTCTGGGCGATCTACCCCACCTACAGTCAGCTGTGTATATATATAGTCGCTTTTAAGTAAAGACAAGCCGGCTGACCATTATTTCGGGGATTTCCAGAAATCTTGACCTACACAAAAAGTGGGCAGTGCCCTACCTATAGGAGAAGTTTGGTTTCAATGGTATAAAGAAATCCCTCCTTGTTTTTTAAAGTGAACAAGAGGCAGAAACTTTACCTTCGATTTTCTCAAAACAGCATTTTTCGGGATAGCCCCCTTGTGTTTAAAAACGACCAGAATATGTCTGAGATCTGCCTCTAGATCTTGCTCCCAGGGGGATCTCAGCCTTCCTCTCTTTCTCCTCCCCTGGGGGGCTCTTTCTTACTTTTCTTAGGCTTTGTCTTGTCTCGTTGTAGGCTGGCTTCCTGAATATGTGTCTAATCCATCACCAAATTCTTTTTTCGTTTTCGGAAGAGTTTTACGGAACTTGCAACACAATAATGTCATAAGTGCCGAAGAATAAATGTGTTACATGAGAGTAACATACACAAAAAGAGAGATAAGGACGACAGATGTTTGATAGGAAAGAAGGAGCATTTTAACAAATCGCACCGTCGGTTTGTCGTTGTTTGGTTCGCCTCCATAAAATACGTACTACATTTCTGATGATGTCCTGCCGGTGGGTTTTCAAAGTAATCAAAGGACGATAGACGTTTCACAAGAAAGAAGGAGCAAACCAAACCAGAGCACCCTCCAACCACCCACTTCCACCAACCGATACTCAGCACATGAACACAACAAAAGAAAAACTATAAAAACAACTCTGTAAAAATCACCATCACACCACACCACACATTTCCTGTTTTTTTAGGGGGAGGGTGTTTGTGTGTGGTTTTAAAAAATGAAGTTTATTTTTTTTTAAAGAATCAGCAAGTTAAAAATCAGTAGGATAATATACACATGCCAACAGTCACATTACACGAGGAAAGGAAAGGTATTGTTCAGTAGAAAACAGCAAAAGAGGTTTATATATATATATATACTAAAAGCTTGACAGAAAAACTCTCCTGTTGTCTGCAAGAGTTGACACCAAGTTATAGTTACGGATAAAACATTCTTTTTTAAAAGTTTTAGTATAGAGGTTTTACGGCGCTCGCAACTGCAAAAGGTCATATGAGCGCCAAGGGGTGGATGTCAACAGAGAAGTCCTTACAGGGAATCAGACTTACTCTGCTCACCTCTCTAGCTTCAACAGCACAAAGTCTGCTTCGACTATCAAGGCACCCCGGAAAAAGCGGGTCACAAGAGTGTGACAAACATACAAAAGAAGTAGAGGAAAATGACAATAGTAAGGATTAGGAAAGAAAAAGCAGCAGTTCCCTGTTGTAGATCAGACACAGTTATGAGCGTGACATTGATGAATCAGCCCATTTACAATAATTTCTTCTGTGCATGAACGAGAAATGTCCCCCCTTTTGGAAAGACCTAAAGACACTTCAGTCAGTGGCACCGACCCGGGGGGGGGGTTACAAAACATCCAAGTTAACCCATACACGTTATAGTTCATAAACTACCAGTAGGCCTACATGAATGTGACTCCCTGAAAAATACAAAAAGAAATAAACTAACTTTGTGGACATAGCAACCTTTCATTTTTTTAAAAAATTGTTCACCAATTTAATCAAAACAACTGTGCAACATTAGCAAAGACAGCTAAAGTTGTAGCATTTCAATTTCATGAGTTTCAGCCACCAAAATCATTGAGAAATAACAGGAACACGCACAACTTATCACAAATATAGGCATAAAAATTGTATGTACACATGTGTGCTTGTATATATATATAGAAATGTGTGTGCATGAGTGTGTATGTATGTGTGTGCGTGTGCATGCCTGCACAGGTGTGTAACTTTCCCCAAGAGAAAATGTGTAATCACATCATTAACGCGTACAAGCTACTGTTCACTAAAGTTTTAACATTCCTCGAGGCATCTTCCAATGCGTGGAATCCTCACTGTATTAATATTACTATGCTATTCTTACATTTAGAAAGTGTTACTGTACCAATAAAGTAGCAGGCCACGATAATTGTTGAAAGTGTACTATGTATTTTGATCTGATTGATACAATTTAAATCATGTAGGAGGCGAACTCAGATCATGCTTGTCAGGGCCAACCCGAGCTGAGAGGGACACAACATGCCAGAAAAGAGACCGAGAAACTCGTACATCCCATTTTTAAAGAATTTTTTATAATTTTTTTTTTGAGTAAGTGTTTTACAGCGCTCGCAACTTTTTTCTAATCAAAAGCAGAAAAAACAAGGAAGTTGTGCGGACTAACTTTTCAGAGCATGCTCAGCAAAAATATAGATTTATATTTTATTTTCTAATTTATACTGTTGGTCTTTTATATTCCAAGTGTAGAAAGTGTTTAATCAGACCGTGGGAGAGGTTTATAAGTGTGCGGTGAGGTTTTATAACGGCTAAATATATAAACATGTAATAGATTGATTGTTTCTACTTCACAGATTTTCATATATTATTATTACAGGAGGTTATGGAACATAATCCCTGCGATATTTGTAGAAATACTGTTAATACGCAACACTTACAAATCTATTGACAAAGAGCAGAAATACGTGTACATATTCATTGTCAGTTCAGAGCAAAGACCTCGCCACATTGAGGTTGTAAAATAAACTGTTCAACTGTCCAAACATGAAGACAATACCATTTAGCTTTTGTAAGTTTCATGGCACTTGCAACACAAATAGGTCGTATAAGTGCCGGAAATTAGAGGTGTTACTTACTAGACAGTAACATAAAAAGAAAAGAAGGAGGACAGATAAGGACAACAGATGTTTGATAGAAAAGTAAAGGAGAAAACCGCACCAGAGTGCCCGCCAACCACCCACAAGGAAACACATAGAGGAAAGCAAAAAGCAGAAGGAGAAGGGCAAACAATATGTGAAGCGTGCTGACAAAATGAGTTACCTCTCGGATTCGAGACCTATGGAAATAGATCACGTCATGCTTATTTATAGGTGAAGTTTTTACAATTTATAAGTATAATATAATAAAATGCTTATTTTACTTAAAGAATATGGCATCAATTTAAAAAAATATACAAATTTGATCCTGGTGTAGATTTTTGGCCAAAAGATCTAGATATATCTATCTAAATTTGTGGACTGTGAGAAATAACTCATTTTGTCAGCACGCTTCCCATATATGGCAACTGGGGAACCTTCTCCATAAAAGTATCCCAGGAACAACTTGACACTTACGAACGTCCCGTCTATGAGTTTCCTTTGGATAAAAGGATGTCATGAAGGCCCTTGCCACCACACTTGATGAAGATGAGGAGATTGAGCATGACTATGCACCAGTCTTACGACTGGAAGAACTGGGTGTCTTCAGAGGAAGAGGCAGAACCAGCATGGTACAGGGGATGGAAAGACGGGTTATTAACCAAATGAACACCAGAACAATCAGCAGATGGACTCGGAGATGGATGTTGGAGCGGGGAGAGAAGCACATACGGCAATGCCCGGAGTGCTATGATGTTGTTCCCAAGATCAAGTAATCAAGTTTACGAGTGTATACCAAGTACCTTACTCTTATCAATAGAAAATGTTCATTATATTGCTATCAGGATATAAATGTTTAATTTTGCTTTAGTTGGGGAGGGATTGAGATCTAAGGGGATGACATTTTTTAAAAAAAGGTTAACAAAGAAAAAAAATCTTTGCTAGGAGTCGGAAATGTGAAAAATTCCACAATACAATCTGATAAAAAATCTTACAAAGCGAAGAAATTAAATTTTTTAAATACATGGCACATCACACAAGTAAAAACTATCTAGATCTAAATGAGGGGATCAAAAACCAAAAACCAAAAAAAAAAATACCCACCTAAAACAATAAATGTCATGGCACATAATTATTTGGAAATTCAAGCTTGTTGTACTGAAATTCTGGGACTGTTAGCACACTAATGCGAGACACAGACACACTCTATCGCTTTGTCGAAATCACATCTGTTGGAAACACCCAGGGACCCTCGCTTGCATAACTTACAATACTATAATAGCATATATTCATTAGTTCAGAAAGTTGAATCACAAAAACAGACTCATCAAGCCGAAGTCTGACAGCAAGAAGACAAGTAGAATGAGCTGGAGAGAAGCATAAACATATATATATATTGAGAGAGAGAGAGAAAAAGACATCCCTATAATCTTAAAACGCTGGGAAAAAAAACCAACAAGTTGTAGCTGTCAATGTTGGCACAGTTTAGAGCATTTAGAAGACGGGCTGCTTCGATCCTGAATATCAAGGCCAACCCGGGCTGATACAACGTCCTAGCAGAAGAACTGAGATAGCCTACTCCATTAAAAACACCTCCCCACACAGGAAACTAACTCACTTCTCTTGAGCGCGATGGCAATGAGCCTAACTGCTACACCACAAATGCCGGCAGAATAAGCAAGACAACAGTCGAAAAATTTCAGAAAATGAATGGGATAAGACCCAACATTTAATCATGCTAGATAGATATATATATATATATATATATATATATATATATATATATATATATATAATAAATACGTACACCTTCAGAGAGCAAATGAAGGCAAAGTAAAAACCAAACAGACACTTCACTCACTCACAAACAAAAATTTACACATATTACGCACAGTCTCCCAAACTGCATTTCCTATTTTACATTGGTCAGTAGCAAGTAATAATAGTGATATATATATATATATATATACATTTTTGAGGACCTTGGCAGCTTGGTGCTGGCAGCCATGCAGGAGCGAAGATGTCAAAAAAAAAAAAAAAAGTTGTTAAGTCACAATATCAACAGCAACGTTCAGTCCGTGATCATTGGTGTCATGTGTAATAAACATATCATAATAAATAATATTAATAAGACGTAATTTGGTTAATAATTTTTTTAAATTAGAAAAACCATTTCTAGAGAACCACATTAAAGCTGATTGAAAAGACAAAGAAAAAACAATTGAAAACACAGGAGAGGAAAATAAAGGCAGACGTAGCAGCAGCAGATTTCCCCTCCATTTACGACGGGGGCAATAACAAAACTAGGAAGACTGCGAATCAAATAATTTGACCAGACAACTAAATTAGTCAGTCAACTGACACCGAGTTACAGAAAGGCCATCATAATCGTGTTTGTTCTGAATCCTGGTATCTTATTGTTCTTGTTTCACAGTTTTATTACCTGTAATATCGATGGATCATTTCAACACAATTTGTGGTACGGGTCACTCTTAAAAAATTTTAGGACAAAAATCTCTGGATGCAAAAGACATTTCCTTTTTCGGGAGGAATGGCATTCAAGCCAAAATTTCAATAAGTACGAAAACAAGAAAACTGGTTCTCTAGACAACTTTGGAGGCTCAATCGTCAGCTTGTAAGCACAAAAACGATTCACAAGAAAGGTCAAAGGGTAAATCAACCGTAAATAAATAAAGCGTTAAAAAATACATGCACAGAAAGAGAAGACTCTTCTGTTCAACACAAACATAACATTTTAAATATATATATAGATATAATTAATTCTCACTTTTACTTCATTGCAATATTTTTTTAAAAGCTGTAAAAAATATTGCATACAACAAATTTATAAGGAATCCGTTTGTTCATTGTCAATACAGACACAGAAGAAGCTGTTTAGTAGTACAACAAGTTGCAGCTGAAAAAAAGTATGAGAAATCAGTAACGATCAACGGTGTCAACGTATGAGCAAGGAGCTTCAACACTTTGCCATCACATCTCGCTGATCGGCGATTTGTTTTAGTAGAGGTTTTACGGCGCTCGCAACAGCATAAGGTCATATGAGCGCCACAGGATTAGAGATGTTACAAGAGAGTAACAAACATAAAAAAAGAAGGAGGGGAGATAAAGACGATAGATGTTCGATAGGAAAGAAGAAGCTAACCACACCAGAGCACCCGCCAGCCAACCACCCACTCCGATCAGCGATGTTTACCACCCAGTTTCTTTGGATTTTCCCCAAAATGTCTTTGCCTTCTGATGGCAAGAGTTTTTACTATATGAGCCTTGTGATGGCAAAGTGTTAACAAAATTTTTTTAAATTGTAACAAAGCCAAACAATACAAAAAAGGACAAAGTAAAAGAATGCTGTAACTGTAAATAAGCGATGGATGGATGGATGGATGGATGGATGGATGGATGGATGGATGGATGGATGGATGGATGGATGGATGGATGGATGGATGGACTCAGGACCCATGGGCTAGCAACAAGTTCAAGGTCGCTGCCGCGGCCGTCATGTTCTGTCCACTTCGACAAAAGCTGACAATTTGCTAAAGCTAAAGCCTCCTCACTCTTTACATTTACTTTGTTTTTTTCTCAACGACACACCTTACTACTACCACCACACTAAGTCCTCATTCTTTCCATTTGGTGTTTTTCTTAACCCTCCAAGTGTCACTAATAAATATAGGCCAAATAGCCTGCGACGTCGGGTGGGGGGGGGGAGGGAGGGGAGAGATTATACGATTTCACCATATTATGTCGGAAAATGCTTGAGAAAAGACGAACCAAACAAGTAAAGACCAGAATCTATAGGCCTACTTTTTCAGATAGTAGAAGGTAAATACGAAGAGGAGCTCATTTGTGCAGGAGTTGAAATGTTTGGCGAAATAAAAGAGGAGAAAATTGAAACGAAATAGCGACTCAAATTACAGCAACTTAAATTGGCTGTGACACCACAAAACAAAAAATTACCAGTACGGCTACCATTACTCACTGTCAACACTAGGAGGGTTAAAGAAACAGCCTACGACTATCATACCATGTCCTTACCCTTTTCATGTCAGTTTTTTTTTTTTTTACTTAAAGAAACACCCAACTACTACGTATGTACGTCTACACAGAGAAAAGGTCACTTCACACTTGGTGCTCTTGGTCCCTTGACAAGACACTGGGCTGAAATCAAATGTTACGATAAGATAGAAGGAATCAGGCACTCGTCAATTTTGGGGCATATGGAGTTATTTGTATCATCTTAAAGCTCATTCATTTGTCTAGCATTTGGTGAAAAAAATACCCATCTATCTGGAATAGAAGTCGAGATATTTGCCATTGAAAGAGGTAGGGGTTGCCTGGTGTCAGAGGTAAAATTAGCGAGAAAATGGCGGCCAAAGTTTAGACACCTCCAAAGCTCGAGTGTCCTTGGAGACTAGAAATTTGCATTTTTTGTGCCTTTGATCAGCATTTTTCCATAAAATCCACACAGAAATGTGTTTTTAAATGGACATAACAGGAGTTGAGCTCCCCCCCAAAATTTTTTTTTTAATTGCCCAACGGCCAAAAAATTGCCGTTTTCTTCCATTTCATTACATTGACAAGCGCCTGATTTCACCACGCTGCCTCCCAAATTGTTTTGATAGAAGCATAAACCGTTTCAGACAAACATGCTTACACACACACACAGAGCGAGTGCCTTAGAGTTTGAGAGCAAAGAATGGTGATCCTGACAGGATGCTTTGATACATTACATACACAGAGACGCAGAGAAGAAACAAGAAAATGGACACAACGGTGCAAAGAGGTATTGCAGAAGAATAAAACCCCGAAACAATCCATTGCTTTGAGCATCACATAAGATTGGGAGGCTGGTAAAGCTCTTAGCCTACTGCATGTTGTTGTTATCGATCCAGTAGCCTACTGCATAATAACAGATTAAAATACAATCCACACCCAGCACAAATATTTCATACATTTGGTACAAGTCGCAGAGCATTCACCATAGCATATCTATAAAGGGTCAAATAATTATTGCAGTTCTATCTTGAATTGAAGAGTAAAAAAGATGAGACGAAAAAAATATTTTAAAAAATTAAAAAGTGAGGTGACGGACAATAGTCTACACCTGATCTTTCCAAGCAGCTGTGAAGAAATCAGAACAAAACCCATTGTAGGACGAGACTATGTTCTGTAGTACATATATTAAAGAAAAAATATGTGTCCTCGTCTGTCTGTGTATATCATCATCTGAATAAATTAGGCGTGTGTCAAAAGGAAAATGAACAACTCCAATGTCTTTTTTTTTTAATTCACCGTTTAGAGCAGGGCCAAACAGTTACTCAATTTTCTTGTGTTGGCGACAAAATTGTCAGTTCGCTAAACACTCAAACGCTTCCACAGAATGCCCACCAAAATGCCTCTTGTTTTTTTCAAAAACAATATTTCCATCTTCATTCATTTGAAGAAGAATACATTTGTTCGATACAAAAAGCAAGCCACCGCTGGCTTTGAATATTAAAAAAACCGTAGAAATAGTTAGTGGAATTATTACAATTTCAAACAAATAATTAACAAAAAACTCATGCAAAGCCTAACTACACATTAGGCTTATAAATTGCTCTTCACAGAAGCACATTGTAGCCACTTCCTGAAAAATAAATGTAACATCGCACAGTGAAAAGAGACTACACATCTCCTCCGACTGACGACACATTCTGCCACCAGCTATCATGCACTAAGGATGCTTTCAGTCACATATATCAAATTTATGTGACACACAAGCACATTTTTTTATACGCACTCAAGAACGAGCAATGCCATATTTTTGTCTTCACACTGACACCTCTCTCTCTCTCTACCAAAAATGTTTCTCTCCCCTTTCACAACCCTCTTCAGTCTAACCTGTTCTTCCTTTACAATTTGAAAATGTAAGAAAGGGCATATTTGGTCGCTTTTAAGGACAAGCAGGCTAACCCACATTTCGGGGGTTTCCAGAAATCTTGACCTACTCCAAAAGTGCCCACTACCTATAGGAGAAGATTGCTTTCATTGTGTGTTTAGTTACAGAGAAAACTCTCTAGTCTTTTAAAGATAGATTTCATATGTCCAAAAAACTTTACCTTTGATTTTCTCAAATCAGCATTTTTCGTAATAGCCCCCTTGTGCTTCAAAGCGACCAATTTTCCGTCAGAAGAGGGTTCAGTTAAGGGGAGAGGAAAACTACTCGTATTTGACACAAATTGTTTCACAAACACAAGCACATGCACACAATGAGGTGAGCGGACAGCCTTATTTTCCTTTCTTGCTTTCCTCCTTCTCGTCTAAGCCTTTCACGTTCCCATTTTTTACATGGCCGTTCGCTGAAGAACCATTGGCCCCTCCTTTAGTTCTCTGCAAAGCGAAAGCAAAAGAAAATAATTAAAGTCAGTCTTCTTCTTCTTCTTCTCGATCGCATAACACTTGAAGTCTGGAATCTGTCATAAATTGGGCCGTCCTGCTCAGTATTAAAGTCAGTGAAAAGAAACAAAAGAGACGTGTGTAAGACATCATGCAAAGATATCTCAACTATTTCATTTCTTCTATTCATCATCATCATCATCGGCTAAAACAGCACCTGGACATGGATGGCTAGTGCCTCTATAAATAAATCATTATCGCCTTTCCCACCCTGAATACTGCTTTCAAACTCAAAGTCAGTTCTCCATCCCTAAACCAAGCACCATTAATAATCAAGCCTAATGAAGCCTAACCAATATGTACACCACAGACACTGGCTCTTAGGTTCTCCTTTCACCCAAGTCAGGAGTGAAAGATAATTAAAATATTCCACCTCTCAAAGATGTTCAGTCGAGTTTAAAAGTTTTGGAAAAAGGGACGGTCATGTTCTGAATGTTTCCGCAAGCAGCTTTATCAACAAATGAACCCACTACTTCCAAAGTCTTAGTTTTAGTAAGAGTTTTACGGCGCTTGCAACACAATAAGGTCATACAAGTGCCGAAGACTACAGGCGTTACAAAAGAGTAACAAAAACAAAAAAAGAGAAGGGGAGACAAAGACGATAGATTTTTATAGGAAAGAAGGAGCAAACAACACCAGAGCACCCGCCAACCACCCACTTCCAAAGTCTATTTTCCATCCCTTAACCTAATACCATTAATAATTCAGCCTAATGAACCCTACCTACTACACCACAAACACTGGCTCTTAGGTTCTCCTTCCACCCAAGTCAGGAGTGAACGATAATTCAAATATTCCACCTCCCAAAGATGTTCAGTCAAATTAAAAGATGTGGGAAAAGGGGAAGGTCATGATCTGAATGTTTCTGCAGGCAGCTTTATCAACAAGTGAACCCACTGCTTTCAAAGTCTGTTTTCCATCCCTGAACCCAACACCATTAAACTGTCCCCGTGGTTTTATGCCCAAAAAATTCAGAAATTATGCAAAATGAGCCGAAAAATGTGAAATCATGTGATTCTGTAAATTTTAACAAAGAATGATAAAGGAAATGCATAAAACCCCGGGGACAGATTAATAATTCAGCCCAACGAAGCCTAACCACAACACCACAAACACTGACTCTTAGGATCTCCTTCAAACATTCCACCTCTCAAAGATGTTCCCTCAAACTAGAAGGGGTGGGAAAAGGGGACGGTTGTGAGATCTAAATATTTCTCTACGAGTAGCTTCATCAACAAATGAGCCCATTCCTTTCTAAGTCTCTCACTCCATTGTTAAACTTATCCGTTAATAATTCATTTACAGAGTCACCAGCCATCCATGTCTTGGTGCTGATTTAGCCTCTTTCTCCTCGGTCTATCTTTCTGTCAATTTACTTTCTTTCTTTTTTAATAATTTTTTTTAACGCACCCTGTACCTGTGATTTTGAACCTGAATCTGTTACCAGGCATTGTAAACAAGCCAAACTCCCCCCCCCCCCCACCATATTAACCAACCATAATTAGCAATATCATCCTCACCCATAACAACGCCCCAATTAACAAAATAGAGATAATTTAGGAGGCTGGTTGCTTCAACGCCGCCTGTCAGGGCCAACCCCATCTGTGAGAGGGATGCAACGTACCAACAGAAAGACAGAGATACTTGATAACGACTCTCTCCATACAGGGATCAATTTCGTCGTGTCTTCCGCCTGTCACAGACGGCAAAGCACCTAACTGCTGCACCACAGGCGCCAATGTGTCTTTGTGCCAATGTGTCTTTGTGCTTGTTTGTTTTAGTATAGTTTTACGGCGCTCACAACTGCGAAAGGGCAGTTTAGTTTTATTAGTAAGTTGTTTATGGCACTTGCAACGCATTAAGATGTAAGAAGGTCAGATGAGCGCCAAGGGGTGGATGTCAACAGAGAAGTCCAAACAGGGAAAATCAGGCTTACTCTGCTAACCTCTCTAGCCTCAACAGCACAAAAGTCTGCTTCGACTATCAAGGCACTCCGGAAATAGCAGTTCACAAGAGAGTGACAAACATACAAAAGAAGTAGAGGAAAAATGACGACAGTAAGGATGAGGAAAGAAAAAGCAGCAGTTCCCCCTATGCTGTTCCGGCACAGTATAAGCATGACATTGATAAACCAGCCCATTTATATTAATTCTACTGTGCATAAGAGCATACTCATATTCCCCCTTTGTGAATGCAGAAAGACAGAGATACTCGATAATGACTCTCTCTATACAGGAAGCAATTTTGTCGTGTCTTCCGCCTGCCACGGCAAAGCTCTTAACTGCTGCACCACAGGCGCCAATGTGCAGTCCCCGTGGTTTTATGCACCCCGCATAATTTAGCAAAATTTGATATTTTGCATAATTTCTGATTATTTTCCTTTATCATTCTTTGTTAAAATTAACAGAATCTCATAATTTCACATTTTTGGGCTCAGTTTGCATAATTTCAGAATTCTTCTTGCATAAAACAATATGGAAAGAATGTGTCCTTGTGCTACGCCCTAAAGTTTTCCTCTTTCGGTTCTTGGATTTTCAAAGATACTTACTTTTTTAGTTTTAGTAAGAGTTTTACGGCGCTCGCATATGCATTAAAAAGAGTATACTTACTTTGCTGTGCTGCGCCTTGAGGTAAGCATGGAAATAAAAGTTGAGGAACAGAAGAAGGATGGTGAAGGCGTAAGTGATAAGGGCCCAGTGCATCCATTCGGGGAAGTTACAGCCCTGAACCACGAGAGACTGGAGGGCGTGAATGATGCCGGCCACAAACTGGATCTGAGAATCCGTGGCAGAATTGAGGTCAGAGTGACACGGTTATTTTCAGCACCAGGATTATCCGTGGTGATGATACACGAGGACGTCCAGTTTACGAGAGATGTTCGTTGCCGTGTTTTGTTGTGAAGAGCGAGGAAGTCAGAGTTCAAGTCCGGCCGATGTCCGTCACACAGAAGATCATGTCCAGTAAGCCAGGTAGGTGGTGGAGGGACGGAGATTGAGTGAGGACGAGCGAGTTTGGTTCCAGTTCGAGTCCATTATCCAGCCACAAGTCAGAGGCGCAGATGCCGCAGTTTAGGCAAAGATTTCCCACAAAATTTCGGGTCCAACCAGCCAGGCATTGAGACGACACGAACACAATCGTCACCAGTTTGATGGGTCATCACAGAGAGCATAATAGGGCCCAAGTGAAGAGGGGGGGCGAGAGTAAGAGTAAGAGAGGGAAAAAAAAACACGAAAAACAACATATTAGAAATAACGTAAGGCTTAGACTACGTTACCTTATCTTCTTGTTCACGTTTCCCGTGTGCTGCCGCCGGCGACGATGATTTGGGCTTGATGTATGCTTGCACGTAAAAGTTGACAAAGAGGGCAATGATGGTGAAACCATACACAATGCCAGACCACTCCATCCAAACGGGGTAATCGCATTCTACGTAAATTGACTGGCTGGCATAGACAAGTCCCACAAAGAATTGAAGCTTGAAGGGAGGGGGAAAAAAGAAAGAAAGAGATAGCAGAGGCTGAAGAAATTCCTTCAAAAACACACAGATTCAGCATTTAGTTCACCCATTATGCATTTGTCAATAAAAAGCAATGTGCTACCAAAGAATAAAGGCGTTCCCTAGCTGGAATCTCACTTGTGTCATAAAAATGTTAATGATCCTTTACAAGAATGAGGAAAGCTACAACAAGAATATTTTTAGTAAGCGTGTTGCTCAATTAGACCAGTCTAGAAGAAGAAGTATAAGCACATTGTTAAAGCAATACGCAATAAAAGACAGAAGGAAACAAATTTCCGTTGAGTCCACTGTCAAAGGAATGGAATGACAAATAAAGAATATTTCAGAAACTAGCATAGAAATCTACAGTTGCATAAAAATAGTCCAGGAAAAATTCTTACGTAAGATCAAAAAGAAACCAAGAGCTTAAAATCTTGAGAATTGGACATGGACAACAATAGTTTTTCAATGAAGAGAAAAGAAGCGCATGCAACAGTTAGCCACTGTAAGACTTAAATGAGAGCAGTACTACACCACTACTACCACTACTACAAGACTACACTGTTGAGTCTTGCCCCAACAAAGAATGGGAAAGCAAAAGTTTTTTTCTACGGCTTATGAAAAGTCAAAAGCAAACAAAGTCATACAGATTTTTCTTTTCACGATATTTCAAATACAAGTGTTGGCAACTACGTTGTTAATAGCAGATAATGTTTCATCTGAGCTCTGTAAAAAATGATCTTGTTCATTTCCACCTTCTCTGACTAAGGTCAAAGGACACAAAAAGACACCATTTCAACTGGTAGCTTTGATCAGGGATTGTTATAAGTGACACCCACTCTCTGAAAGTGCACCATATAAGCTGAAAAACTACGAGTAAAAAATGATCTTGTTCATTTCCACCTTCTCTGACTAAGGTCAAAGGACACAAAAAGACACCATTTCAACTGGTAGCTTTGATCAGGGATTGTTATAAGTGACACCCACTCTCTGAAAAGAGTACCATATAAGCTGAAAAACTACGAGGAATAAATGAAAACTCGGAAAGAACACCTTACATTCACGTATATCAGAATTTTAGTTAAAGTTGTTCAAGTGATTCATAGAAACCTTTTTCACAGAAACCTTTTGGAATTTGAAAATTAACACAAAGCTTCCTGCTGACTGAGCTGATAGCCTGGCCCGAGTGGCGTCATATGTGGTATTACAAAAATTTTATTTGATTATTTCAACCTCTTACTTTTCATTTAGTATGCACGTGTACGTCTTACTGCAGTGATTTAGGAGGTTAAGTTTATTTTGATATTCATTAAGATCCTGCATTTTATTTTCCACTCTTTGTCTTTCGTTTATACGTCCCTCGTTAAAAGCTTGGAAGCCTTAATTACTTCTATCAATGTTCTCAGGTATCAACTTTTTTACTTGAACACTTATTGACGAAAGCTTCAAACGAAAGTCAGAATAAAATTAGACATACTGAAACGGAAATGTTATAAGACCAAATAAAAAGTAATTTACAGTTAGAAAGTCCAAGGACAAGAAACTAGTAACTAAGTAGTAAGTAAAGTACGAGCATGCCTTTAAAAAAGTAGACCCAATGATGTGAGACTTTTGCAAAAGAAACGACTCTGACTGAGTCCTCTCATAACTGGTGCGAGATGAGAAACAGTTGTTAGAAGAACACAGCAAACAACAATATCATATCGAAATTTTAATTTTGAAAAAAAAGATATAAATTGTGACTTTCTCCAAGTCTGCTGAAAGCAGCTCCATTTTGAGCTAGGAAAAGTAAGTACAGAAGTGGACTCATTCCATGCAAAAACAGTAGAAATCTACTGACAAAAAGACAAGGAATTGATAGAGAAGCTATGTATCATCAAAAGAAAAGGCTGGAATCTGTATATATATATAACAAGGACAGGGGAGAGAAATGACAGAGGGGTGGAGAGGAGGAATATACAGAAGTATTTGAGTAGAGAGGTTGTGATCTTTGTACAGGGGTGTCTAGGCTAGGTAAAAAACTATCTTTTCATTAGTTTAAATCAAGAGGTCATGCAGTTTTGATAAAAACTCGAAACACAAGTTGGCGTATTTAGAAATCATAAGGTTTGGAATGGAGTGGCAAAGTAAACAGCAAGCCCAAATCACCATCTGGCACACATTGATATATCCAATGAACAAGTGTGGATAGGTACGTAAAGGAAAATCAAAACCCTTACCAACTAAAAGTTACAAAAAAACACATTTAGTTTTCAATAACACACTTAGGTTTTCCCAGAGCTCAAGGTTCTGAAAAGGTTTACGCAACAAAAATAGCAAGCCCAAATCATCATCACCTGGCACAAATCTGTAACAATTCAAACATTAGGCACGACTAGCATTTATCAAATAAAGAAGTTAAACAAATAGCAAATTTATTTGAAAAAACAAAAAAATAACAACTCATAAAGGGCATTGATGACAATTTAACAATACAAATGAAATCTTATATATCTATACCTTCCAATTCTACTGTGGTTTGATTTTCATGGCTGCACAATTAGCTTTATCTCTCAAGCAAGATCTACAAACTAATATTATAGCAACAAAAACAAATCAGTATCAAGCTGCAATGACCCTCATTCTAAGCCTAAGCACTGTAAAGTAATGAATGTGACTACTATTGCAATAGATAAGGTGTCTATTAATCAGGGATAACATTTTTAAGCGACTGCTGATAAAAAAGCTTGAAAATTTTTAAGTGCATAGGTTATGAGTAGAAACAAAATTTAAAAGGAGAAAATCTGCAATTCTGCTCTTCGTATAAATTGTAAGAATTAACATTCAACAAACAGACATCGTAATTGCATGGGGATATTTGTTATAAATTTTTCAACTATTTCCTCCTAAAACATTATAACAAATCAGCTCAAACTGCGACTACATCATAAAGATATGCATTGATGTCCTGAAGCACAGATTACGTAAGTCGCATGAAAAGCGAAATTTCTTGTGAGAAAGACAGATGATTTTCACCAACTGAACATTCCAGTAAGTTTTAAAAATCATTGCGTCAGACAATTCTCCGAAGAGAATGGAAAGTTGCATTAATTTTCCTCATATCAGTCAGGTTTTTGTACGTTGTAAAATGAAAACAGACTTCGATAATGAGTGCTAGAGATCATCAATATCAATTCTTGTTAATTTTGAGAAACTTAAAGCTAAATCAGACAGAATAAATTCCAAGTATTTTTGTTGTAGAAACTGCCAAAAGAATCAAACAAGGGAAATAATGCTGTGAAGCGTACAAAAATAACAGTCGCCGATATTATAAAAACAATTTAGACTTTCAAGGCTCTTCACTTTTTAAGCTTAAATTTTTTTTAAAAACAACTCAACATACTACAAGACACCATAAATATCCCTAAATTAAAAAACCACGAGTTCTTAATAGTTTGTGAACATTTAACACTGCGACTAACTGTATTTGTAGTGTATTTATAAGTATAGAGTTTTCACAGGAACAAGTTACAATCTTTATCAAAGGGCTTTGTTTGTTTAGAATTAAACAATTCTCATTTTAAAAAGAAATCTAGCAGGGGAACGCGAAGAAGAAGAAGGGAAAACTAACATTTCATGTTCAATTTTGTTACGAAACGGAAACAATCTTTAAACAATACTGGGATTTTTTTTTCCAATTTTTATTCTTGGAGTTACTAGGATTCTTTTTTCCTTCTTCGAGTTGCCCCTAAATCATTTGATAGAAGTTAGATATCATCAGCTATCCGTGCAGCCAAGAAAAATTTCCCTCTGGGATAATGAAGTATTATCTTATCTTATCTTATCTTCTTCAACAGATATAAGTTGTAGTGTGTGCGGGCTATGTTCAAGAGTGCCAGGACAGGAATAGACACACCAAAGATCGCCAACTCTACGTGGGACTACTTTCGTTAAAATGGATCAAATCAGTGCTCGTCAACATGAGTGTTACGCCCACTAATAAGTGATATAATAATAATAATGATGGATTGCATTTATATAGCGCATATCTACTTATGCAATGCTCTATGCGCTTAACATGATACATATTATGGATTTACAAATTAATTTTAAAGGCACATAGTATTACATACGATATGATAATATTGGTGGGTGGTGGGGGATCATGTGGATGGTGACAGCTATTATCTAATGTCCCGCTTAAAAATACGACATGTAGGTGGGCAGTGCAAAAATTTTAGCTTCCTAAAGATGGCAAAATAGGGTGCTGGCTACAAAAAGGTTGACTAGCACTAGGTTTTACAATGTAAATAAAGCAGAAACAACATGTGATAAACAGGTGTTGACGGTGTGATGGAAATGTTTTATACATTTACAGGTATGGGGGAGAGGGGAAAACAAAATACAAGTTTTAACAGTGGACCTCGCTTTCGCTCAATTATTTCCACTCACAACCTTGCTTTAAGTGCTCAGTGAGCTATCTAAGAAAAAAGAACGATCTTTGGTCATTAGTTTTAGTAGAGGTTTTATGGCGCTCGCAACTGCATAAGGTCATATGAGCGCCAAATCTTTGGTCATAATAGGTTATCAGGTGAACAAATTAGATCTACAAACATTATGAAAAGGTAGTAGTAGAGAGTATAGGGGAGATAGTGGGTGAGCGGGTTTGAGTGAAAGTCAATGAGTTATATGAAATATATCTAGGAAATTTGAATATTAGAATACTCCGACAAAGTATGAGTGTCCTTGGAAAAAGCCCGTTACACAAAGTCTCCTCACTTAATGGGTACTCAGAGATACAGTGAAAGACCTTGTCAGTATGCTAATGTTTGAGGTTTAATTGGCAGCTAGCATTGTATGCTTCCTGGGAAGCCAAAAACGTTTTTGATTGTAGGTCTAGGATCTGCTGTGACAATAACATTGATTGCAAAACACACAAAGCTGTCTGTTGAGCGGGGATATGCGCTGTACAAACACTTTTTTAATCACTTATTTCTAAGCTTCAACATGAGTCCAGCCTAATATTATATTAATAACATTAATCTGAGTTTCTTCTTTCTACCATTTAGCCAACACTGCCACAACAAAGCGTAATTTGGACAATAAAAGAAATCACAGACTGTTTTCACTTAAAACTGGGAGGCTTTTTATAAGACTCTAAGCACATTTTCTGCACCTCTTTCTAACATCTAAGTCAAATAAAGTCAGCCAGCTGTCCAGATGTGCTTAGCTCCAAAATTTTGACATTTTTATAAAAATTGTAATTTCTTCATCTGTGGTATCGCGCTCGCATGTGCTCGACAAATATTTTGTGGAATTTTGAATTCTGAATGTTTAAAAAAAAAAGCAAAAAGCGATACACAATGTAGGTAAAAACAAAATAAAGTTGTTCCCACATCCAATCCGGACATTGGGGATTGCCTTGTTAGTGAGACAACTTCCTGGGCCTTCGGCATATTGTGGTAGGGTGGCCAGTTCCTTTCCACGCGGCCTTTACTTCCCCAACTCGAAGTCAAGTATTCATTATTGCTGGGTGGGCAGGAAGGGGAAAAAAAAAATCTGTGTCCGAACCGAGGCTCAAACCCAGACTTTCCGCTTCGGAGCCGAGCACTCTAACCGCTCCGCCACCTCATCCTCACACAATGCAGGTGTACAACTATTAAAAGAATAAAACAGTTCTTTTCTTTCTCCTGAAAAATTTTGCTTTCTGGACTGAGTACTTTTGAACAGCTAGCTGACAATATTACGTGAAGCATGCCGACAAATTGAGTTACTTCTCGCAATCGAGCTTAAAGGAAAGAGATACAACATGCTTAAAAGGTGAAGTTTTCACAATTTATAAGTATGAAATAATGAAAGGTATGTTATATTTTACACTTTCCATCACAAGGCTCATATAGTAAAAGCCCTTGCCTTCAAAAGCAAAGGCATTTTGGGGAAAATTCAAAGAAGCTGGGTGGTAAACATTGCTGATCGGCGAGATGTGACGGCAAAGTGTTAAAGAATATGGCATCAATACAATATCTGCAAATTTGACCCTAGTGTCGATGTTTAGCCAATATCTCCATAATTTGTGGATTGCGAGAAGTAACTCATTTTGTCAGCACGCCTCATATAATAAAATATGTCCAAACAAACTACCATGGATCTTCAACACTGCTTCAACTATCCGTTCTCCAACGGTTCTAAGTCATTGTGTGTGCGAGCTGTGCTGAATTATAAAGTTCAAATGGCAGATTTTACTGAAGCTACACTTTGTTCAAGCACACAACGAACAACGAAACTAACAGAAACAGAAACTAGGAGAGGGGGAGGGGGAAAGAAGGGTGAGGGGGTGGGAGGAAAGGGGGGGGGGGGGAGGAGGAGGAAGGGTGGTAGGAGGAGGGGGGGGGGGGAGGCACAACAGAAAAAACCAAGCACTACTGACCAGCTGCAGGCGAGTGAGATAGCGCTTCCACCACAGGTACTTCTGGTATTCGGGGCCGAGGGCTGCCACTCCGTAGTAGGTGTACATGATCACGTGGATGAACGAGTTGATCATGGCACCGAAGAAAGCTGAGGACGTAACGGGTGAAATGAAACCAGGTCACTTTTCTCAGTTTGTTTTAGTAGAGGTTTTATGGTGCTCGCAACTGCATAAGGTCATATGAGCGCCAAGGGGTGAATGTCAACAGAGAAGTCCTTACAGGGAATCAGACTTACTCTGCTCACATCTCTAGCTTCAACAGCTCAAAGTATGCTTTGACTATCAAGGCACCCCAGAAATAGCAGGTCACAATAGTGTGATAAACATACAAAAGAAGTAGAGGAAAATGATGATAGTAAAGATTAGGAAAGATCAGTTCAGGCACAGTTATGAGCATGACATTGTTGGATCAGCCCATGTACAATTCTACTGTGCATTAGAATGAGAAATGTCCCCACTTTGGGAATGGCCTAAAGACACTTCAGTCAGTGGCACCGCCCCGCGGGGGTATCACTTTTCTCAATTTAGAAAAAAAAGAAGAAGAAAGAAAGAAAGAAGAAGAATCAATACGCCTTAACAAGTTGATCATTGCCCCCCCAAAAACTGATGACGCAACCGATGAAATTTAACCGTACAAAATATCTTAATACTGTGATACCTTCTTATGTGTTAGGTTTGCTGGTGAAACAAGGGAGGTGAACAAAGTACTGTCAACCTTGTCCAAGACTACCTCCTTTTGTCTGGTAGAAAAGTAGTCTTCTTAATAGATAATATCAATCATAATAATAATAATAATAATAAAAATAAAAATAAAAGATAGCATTTATTTAGCACTCTACCAATACAAGTATAAGATCTGGGCGCTGTAGTAAAACAAATAAAATCATTTTGCTTCTTTTAAATCATCTTTCTTGGGTTTTTTTTCTCTCCGATTGTCCATCCTACTGCAAAGGTATGAACTGGCTATGCAACCCCCCCCCCCCCCCCCCCGCAAAAAAAAAAATTCATAAACTTTTGGCAGCGTGTGGAAACCAGCACGCGCACACTCAAATATTTTTGGATTATAATAATGATCTTATGTACCTGGTATCAAGACTAAAAAAAAAAAAATACAACGCAGTATTCAAATCATTTCAGAAATCCGAATTTCTGGATTTTTTTCTTTCCTTCTTTGTAACGTCTACTGCCATTGTTAATGACCAAGAAAAATTTCCCCCTGCGAAAATGAATAAAGATAGTCATTGTCGTTGTAAACCGGCAGCTGGGCATGGCTACTCACACTGTCCTCCGGCGACCCACTTGACGCCGATGTACCAGATGGGGAACATGGTGGCGTGGTGGTAGACGTGCAGGAAGCTCACTTGGTTATTCTTCTTGCGCAGGATGAAGAAGACCGTGTCCAGCATCTCCACGCACTTGGAGAAGTAGAACCACCACAGAGCCTTGGCTATCTACAAGCCGCACCAGCCACGACGGTAGAAAGAGAATTAAAACATTAATCATTATGGTGAATCAGATTTCAAGCAAGAAAAAAAGAATTAAAACATTAAACATCATGGTGAGCCTGTGTACTTTATCTGGGGTTGAGCGCTACATAACTGCCAAATAATATTATTATTATTACACCATGATCTTTCTTACCTTATTTCAAATTTTGAAGGGTTTAACCAACTAGCCATATGTTTAGGCAAATAGGTTCTAGTAAAAGTTTTACTGCACTTGCAACACAATAAGGTCATATAAGTGCCTAAGATTAGAAGTGTTACAAGAGAGTAACAGACTGGGAAGATAAGGAGGATAGATGTTTGTCAGGAAGGAAGGAGCAAACCACACCAGAGCACCCGCCAACCACCCACTAGGCAGATAAGCACATCACTTTAGGAAAGGGAAAGGCACTGCTATCTGTGATGTTTGTAATCATTACACGATGCCGGCTGTTATTTCTTTTTTGTTTCTCTCTTTACCATGATAGCAACCTTCAGTAGACTGTGAAGAAGCTATACGAGCCGACAGATGAACTGAGCAGGACGGCCCAATTTATGACAGATACCAGTCTTCAAATGTGACGCGATCAAGAAGAAGAAGAAGAAGAAGAAGGTAGATTATGAGGTCTATAATAATTCTTCCTCCTTGGATGTTAAACGTCATCATCAGATCATGATGGGCAAACTTAATTCTATTATCATTATTATTATAATTACCATTATTATTATTACTATTATTATCTTTATTATTATCATTTTTATCATTATTATTATCATTATTATTATCATCATTATTATTATTATTACAAATTTTGCACTATCACTGGCCCGGTACCTATGGACAAATTCAGAAAGGGGTAATTGTAAATGATATTCATTTTGAGTTGGAGTAAAGAGAAGCACATCGACACAATAATGGTCACTTCAGGCTGAGGTGAATCAAGATATATATATATATATACAGAAACAACAGAGGGAAAGAAAAGAAGTAGGACCAACCAGTGGTGCCCCCCAACCACCGGCAATTGCTACACACACGTAAGTTAACACAGCACAACATACTGTGTACTCACCCTCATCTCGTAATGGTCGTACGTGTAGGACACGGGCTGGCAGGAGTAACTGTAGCCTAGAGCAGTTGAGGAAATAAATAGCTGTAGGAAAAAAGAAGAAGAGAAACAATAATCATTAATAATCAATTTGATTGTGCAAAACATCGTGGCATAGGATGAGAAAACTCCAATCAAGAAATTTGAAAAGTCTATTAATATCTGATATGGGGGTACAAAATAAGTGACCTCTCTGCCAAAACTTGCCCTCAGAACTCTCTTTATAGCTCAACCCTACCCCCGCCTTGTGTTTCTTTTATATCATAATGGCACTGTCAAAGACGACCACTTTTCTCCACCACAAGGGGTCATCGCCAGATACAGGTTTTTAAAAAGAGAATCCGAGCAAAGGAATGAGTAGCAAACCATGATCGTTTGTGTCTCTTTCAGATCTGGCACTTCACAACGATAACTGCCACAAAAAGAAATTCACTGACAATGATGATGGCAGGAGCTACATGTGTTTAAGCTAAACATAGTCTCAGGGTGACTGTTGGGCGACTTGGTAATTATAGCGGGACGTGGGGATCACCAGACTAATGACAAGTATTATTTAAAGCCTCGGTTGGAAATAATTGTAATATGTACAAATATTTTAGCCTCTTAAAAGTTGCCAAAGAGGGTGCTGGCTGTAAAAAGGTTGACAAGCACTGGTATAAAGGAAATGAAAACATTTACATACAAAAACAAAACACACAAAAAACAACAAAAAACTTGTCACTCACCTCTGTGCATATATGTAAGTTGATGAGAACACAGACGAAGTTGTAGATGACTAGAGTGTACTTGAGCTAAATAAAAACATTTACGAACATAAAAAAAACCTTGCCACTCACCTCTGTGCATATATGTAAGTTGATGAGAACACAGACGAAGTTGTAGATGACTAGCGTGTACTTGAGCTTGATGGCCTCGCGGCTCTCCATGATCTTTGGCACTACCCACACGAACAGCAGGTACAGAGCTGTGATGATCAGGGTCGGGGCGTACCCCTGCATGAGGAACCAGTCGGACACGCGCTCATCTGGGGAGAAAGAAGTTTAGATCTAGTCTTAATGTGTGGGTGGTTGTGTTTGTTTTTTGGGGGGGGGTTTTTGTGCTTTTTTAATTTTTAAAAATTGTCAAACTTGTCTTTTTAGTTTTAGTAGAGGTTTTGCGACGCTCGCAACTGCATAAGGTCATATGATTTGTTTTAGTAGAGGTTTTACGGTGCTCGCAACTGCATACGGTCATATGAGCGCGAGAAGATTAGAGGTTTTTGTTTTGTTTTTGTAAAGTGTTTTACGGCGCTCGCAACTGCATAAGGTCATATGAGCGCGCGGGACACACCTAATATTTTCAGTTGGTAGGAAATTTTGAATTTTGCCCGGGTGGCGGCCGAAGCCTACTCTTATCGATTTTAGACCACCAAGGGATCTTTAACGTGCGCAACTTGCACACGGGCCCTCCGAGATTTTTCGCCATTGTCCGAGAAGGCTAGGTGTAGATCTTTCCTACCAGAAGATCAGGGGTGTGGCTGAAAGACAGCAGTAAGAAGAAGCGAAGGAGTAGCAGTAGAAAGGCTGCAGAAAGAATAAGGAGCCCAGAGGAAGGGGCAAAGGAGGTGAGGGGGTGGGGGCAGAAAGAGGAGACGAAAGCAGACGACAGAACATTGCTAGAGAGCAGGAAATGAGGTGAAAGGAGACAAATTTAGAGAAGAAAATTTTTTGGTCACTACCCGGATTCGAACGCGGGACCTTTGAATGAGAGGCCAACACCTTAACCTCTAGGCCACGAGAGCCCCCTAGATTAGAGGTGTTACAAGAGAAAGTAACAAACATAAAAAAGAAAAAAGGGGGAGATAAGGACGATAGATGTTTGATAGGAAAGAAGGAGCAAACCACACCACAGCACCCGCCAAACACCCACTTTTGCTCTTTTTATTTTTAAATATCGTTAAACTTGTCACCCAGTGCCCATTACTGGCACGATCGGCTTGGTTCAGTTCCGTTAGGAAGGGGCGGCTAGCCAGCTCTCTCTCTCCCTCTCTCTCTCTCTCTCTCTCTCTCTCTCTCTCTCTCTCTCTCTCTTCTGGCGCTGTGGCGTCATAAACGGTCAGCAATGCCAACAGCACACAGGAACTCAACAGTCGCCCGGGGGTCCTTAAAAAGTGCTGAAAGTAGTGAAAGTGGGTTACTGAAATGTATGTCCCATACTGAAATGTATGTCCCATACTGAAATGTATGTCCCAGCAGACAAGTGCTAGGCAGCTGAGGGCGCAAGGCGATCATTGCAGAACAAACTGATTTTTCGCCCGACTCACAGAGAGAGAGAGAGAGAGAGAGAGAGAGAGAGAGAGAGAGAGAGAGAGAGAGCGCAGCTGGACTGCGATCGGGAATTCCGGGGATTTTGTAACGTGTTCTGGTATTTTTAGAACAGTTTAGAGGTCAAAGCGGAAAATTGGAAATTCGTATTTTTAATACCGTCTCATCAATCAATTAGTAATTTTAGTTTTGTTGAATTTACTGGGCCAGCCTAACATGGTAATGTGACTCCAAATGCATTA
>NW_004797815.1:167864-169597 GCF_000002075.1 Aplysia californica
ACACACACACACACACACACACACACACACACACACACTGTGACGTAGCGATGGATCCACACATCTAGAACAAAGCACAAACACACACAGACGATCACAAGCTCTCTGTTTGTTCTCCCCTGAATTCTCGTACATTCAGCTATTGATCATACCCTCGACCAGTTGTCCAGATTCGATGTAATAAGCCGAAAATTTGCTTTTAGAATATTATTTTTTATTTTTGGTTGTAGTTTCTTAATTTGTGGTATGGGTTGCATTTGCTAAGAAATATCTAATTTTGTAGAAATTAAAATTCTAAACGATGAAAAAAAAAAAAAAAAACACCCAAAAACAATGCAGGACTAAAGAAATTGTTAAACAAAATAAATAAACGTTTGTTTTTCTCTCCTGAAAAAAATTTGCTTTCTGGAATTATGTCTGCCTGCCTGTGTCTGTCTGTCTGTCTGTCCTGTCAGTCTGTCTAATGAAGTTGCGAAATCATAATATTAGCATATGAGCGCACGGGACACATTGAGCATTTTCAGTTTGAAAAAGTTTAACAAGTTTGAGCGAAGCAAACTACACAGATTGTACGCGACATCGGACTGACTGTCTAGCTGCTGTCATCGAGAACGAGGAAGAAGAAGAAGAATGAGCGTATGGCCAAATAACAAGATCATGTGACCTGCCCAAGACCATTCTTAAGGGAACTGTGCATTGGAGAAGAAGGCATTTGAATACCAAGGCCCCAAGATCTGGAACGCTTTACCAAGTACATGTACTTTTAGACTTTAAGAGAGATCAAATCTTTTGATTCATTCAAATGTCAGCTGAAGTCGTTACTTGTTTTTAAATGAATAAGATGAATATTTGGAGTGATTTTCTTTTCGTCAGAACACAACGTTTTATGTTACTGTTGTACGTTGTACTGTATTGTAAAGCGCTCAGAGCCTGTGTACTTTAATCGGGGTTGAGCGTTATATAAATGTCATTTATTATTATTTATTTTCTTTAGTCAGAACACAACGTTATGTTACTGTTGTACGTTGTACTGTATTGTAAAGCGCTCAGAGCCTGTGTACTTTAATCGGGGTAGAGCGCTATATAAATGTTATATATTATTACTTATTTTCTTTAGTCAGAACACAACGTTAAATGTTACTGTTGTACGCTGTACTGTATTGTAAAGCGCTCAGACTCAGAGCCTGTGTACTTTAATCGGGGCAGAGCGCTATATAAATGTCATTTATTATTGTTATTTATTATTATTATAACCTCCTTGGGTACCACCAAACTCTCTGGCGCATGTACCGTGGTATGTGGCAATGTGGCAATGTGGGCAATGTGGCAATGTGGCAATGTGGGCAATGTGGCAATGTGGCAATGACCTTCACCCAAGCGCGACACGCCACAACGACATGCCAGCTGGGCCATGCATGTTATGTACTGTACGCTGTCAACAGTTGTGTGTGTGTGTGTGTGTGTGTGTGTGTGTGTGCGTGCGTGTGTGTGTGTGTGGAGGGCGGGAAATAACTGAGGCAACTACACCACCAGACAGACAGCACGCGTGGGGGGATGGAGAGAGGATGCGTGCGTGCTTGTTAGTGTGTGTGCGAGCGTGTGTAAAAGAGAGAGAGAGAGAGAGAGAGAGAGAGAGAGAGAGAGAAGGGGTACTATTACATCGTTATTTAGTGTGTGTCTGTAGAAGTGTGTGTGTGTGTGTGTGTGTGTGTGTGTGTGTGTGTGTGTGTGTG
>NW_004797815.1:169993-172878 GCF_000002075.1 Aplysia californica
GACAAAGAGAGAGAGAGAGAGAGACAGAGACAGAGACAGAGACAGAGACAGAGACAGACAGACAGAGAGAGACAGAGAGAGAGAGGGGGGGGGGAGCAAAGGCGAACAGACGGGACGGGTCCAAAGGTCGAAACGTGGGGTGGCTACACTCCACTCCACAACACAACCCTACACAACACTACAGTAACAGCCAGAGCGGGCCAGATAATCTGGAGAGGAGACATTACTGTGGCTCTGTAGCTCCACCTGTACTGATCATGATCGACGCGGGTCGCTGCCTGCCCAGACCTCACTGGTCCGCGCCGGCAACACGCACAGTCACAGGTCGGCCGCGCGCACTCATTGACTTAGTTTAGTTTTAGTTTAGTAGAGTAGAGGTTTAACGGCGCTCGCAACTGCATACGGTCATATGAGCGCCAAGGGGTGGGTGTCAACAGAAAATTCCTAACAGGGAATCAGACTTACTCTGCTCACCTCTCTTTTTTTTAATATAGTAGAGGGTTTTACGGCGCTCGCAACTGCATAAGGTCATATGAGCGCCAAGGGGTGGATGTCAACAGAGTAGTCCTAACAGGAAATCAGACTTACTCAGCTCAGCTCTCCGGCAGTGTACGATACTACATTCGTATCGTCTAACCCTATCCGTATGCCCTGGGGTCATTTTGTACCCCCCCCCCACCGGGTTGTATTCTTCACATTTTAGAATACACGTACTTCTAGTGCGAAGTTCTCTTTGAAACTTTCAGTATTTCTCAAAAAGTCATTTTGACAGACTATTATGCAAAGCGTACGGATCGGATTCACGAGAAAATTTCCTCTTTGGAAAGTGGCGGCACAGAGTTCCCCACGTCGTATGAACACGATAGTAAAACACGACGTACGGATAGGGTTCAGGAAGTTTAACGCACTTGCGACACAATAATGTTATGATATAAGTGCCGATACTACTAAGTTCAATAGCAAAGAAGGAACTCTTGATAAAGATATACACATTATTTCCTGCATAGTGGGATCGAACTCGTGTCCTTTGGGCAGTAAAAAGGCGGTGAAAGGCGAAGGGATTATCCGTTAAACCGCACGCCGCATACAGAAGCAAAGACGCGGAACCGGAAAACAGCCCATGTCTCAGTATGGACCAAAAAAAAGTCCATGCCTCGCAGAACGGTAAACCAATAAGCCGACTCGAGACAGTAGTCACACACGCACAGGCTGTCCGACAACCAGCCCACCCTTCAAGAACGCCGCACACATACATACAGCAAACTGGCCGTGAACCAGATCATTCCCACTGGCAAGCCACAAATAGTTTTGTACCTTATTTATATATAGTGATGTGTGTATTATAAGTCATACGATTTCTTTTTTTAGTAAGTGTTTTACAGCACTTGCAACACGATAATGTCATATAAGTGCCGAAGATTAAAGGTGTTACCAGACAGTAACAAACACACAAAAAAAGGAGGAGGAGAGATAAGGACGATAAATGTTTGATAGGAAAGAAGAAGAAAACCACACCAGAGCACCAGCTAACCACCCACTACGATTTCTTTGCACTGTTGATTATGGATTCGAGCACCCATGAGATCACAGGTCTCAACACAGGTTTACAATTACAATTGCTCGGTTTTAAGCACAAGGTGGCTATCCCGAAAAAAAAAATGCTGTTTTGAGACAATTGAAGGTAACGTTTCTGGACCCTTGTTCCGTTTCTTAAAAAGAAAAGGAGAGTTTTCTCAATAATCAAACAATTTAATATACACGCTAATGAAACCAAACTTCTCCTATAGGTTGGGGCGATGCCCACTTTTGGGTGCAGGTCAAGATTTCTGGAAACCCCCGAAATCTGGATTAGCCCGCTCGTCTTTAAAAAGCGGCCATATAGAGATACGGGTACAATAAGTCATACGATTTCTGTGCACCGTTGATTCTGGGCTCGAACATCGATTAGACCACACACAGGTTTCCAATTATATCTGCCCGGCGAACACGTCGCGACCGCGGGAGAATTTTAGAGCTATCGTGTCGTGTGACGGCACAGTACCTATACTATTACTGTTTCATTTGATGGAAAACTGTCTACAATACATGTATTATCGTCTCGTTTGACGGAAAAGAGTCTCTTGGGGATTGACATGTGCCTTTCATAGAAGTATAATATCGCCTCATGTGGGTGAGTAGTTCCTTTAATATCATCGTCTCTTGAGAGTGAGCACTGCCTAAAGGTCTATCGTCTCCTGTAACGGAACAATAATGCCTATAATTCTATCGTCTTGTTTGACGGAAGAGTTCCGATAACAGTACCGTTTCGGGTGACGGAACAGTTCCGATAACGCTACCGTTTCGGGTGACGGAACAGTTTCCATAACACTACCGTTTCGGTTGACGGAACAGTCCCACTAAATAACGCTACCGTTTCGGGTGACGGAACAGTTCCAGTGACGCTATCGTCTCGGGTGACGGAACAGTCACATCGCCCATGACGACACTATATGTGTGTGTTGCAGTAGATTTTCCCTGGAGCACTCGGTATTTCAGGTGTTGGCGATAAGACAGGTTCTATGACATGTATTTCCTTTAGAGGTGCAACCCCAGGATATATATACCATTATAACGTGAACAATCCAACAGGCCACTCGGGACATTGTTCTCTGTATAACGCTGGTTCTCTCTCGTGAACACGCACGACTCTGTCCCGAGGTTTGTCTTCGTGAGGGACCAGCGTCTGTGGTGTAGCGTTTTTTTTTTTTTTTGTAAAGTGTTTTACGGCGCTCGCAACTGCATAAGGTCATATGAGCGCGAGGGACACACCTAATATTTTCAGTTGGTAGGAAATTTTGAATTTTGCCCGGGTGGCGGCCGAAGCCTACTCTTATCGATTTTAGACC
>NW_004797815.1:172978-174356 GCF_000002075.1 Aplysia californica
GAGCAGGAGAGAGAAAGAGAGAGAGAAGGAGGGGGGAGGGTGTTCGTGTTTCGGCTGATAAGATGTTTTATACTTATTAATGTTTCACGTCACACAAGCTGACAAAAGCACACTCTCAATTTCTCCTAGACCAGGATCAATAAAGAACATGAACCACTCCATCATCTAATATTCGCTCTGAACCTTCCACCTCTACGGTCAAAATAAAAAGTACTCTCCACGTCTTGGGCACAGATCTGCAATAACTCTCGATCTCTCATCATCACAAACAGTCAGCCTCCCGGACTGCTAACAGTCTGATGGCTCCGACCTCCCCTCGTGGTGATGGAAAGATAGACCATCATGCTTTAAAACAAAACCAAAAAACCACGTCTGAGATCCCCGTTAAGTGGCGTTAAGGGACAACAAAGAAGAACATCTAGGGAGCACCATTAGCTAGGTTGGTATCAAGCTGGACTATGAAGCGGATGGCCATGGTTCGAATCCCGTATGGCGAATTCTGAACATGGGTTGATTTGAGGAGTTTGAAGGCTCTCCAACCAATGATTATAAATACCGTATTTACGGCCTCTGTCTCCAACCAGTTGGCTCGGTGCTATCTGAATTAAAACCGGAGGTTTTACCTCTGAAATAACATTAGTTTTAAAAGGGGCGTTAAAAAGTTTACAAATCCCACACACTGCTTCCGCGGATAAAATAAGAGCTATTCCCCGTGTCTTCGACAAAGATCAGCAGTAACTCTCATCATCACCACCAGCCAGCCAAGAAACCGGGCTGCCAGCAGCCTGAGGGGTCCGGCCTCTTCTTATGATGACAGACAGATAGACAATCGTGCTTTTAAAAAACACCTTCGAGATCCACGAAAAAGGAAAGAACGAAGAAAAGGAAGAACCATTGGCTTGGTTGATATGCTGAACGGATGGGTAAGTTTCAAATCCCCTAATTGGGTGTTCTGAAGTAGAGGGTTGATTTAGGGAGTTTTAAAGGCTCTTCAACCATTAAAAAAATTTGCTCGGTGCTATCTGAATTAAATTTGTAGGTCCTGCCTCGTAAATAACGTTAGTGTTAAAAACTATACAAATTCCACACAGAGCCTCCGCGGTTAAAATAAGAGCTGTGCTATTCTTCGTGTCTTCGGCACAGATCAGCAGTAACTCTCACCATCCCAGCCAAGCAGTCCGGGCTGCCAACAGCCTGAGGGATCCGACCTCTTCTTACGATGATAGACAGATAGACTATCGGGCTAAAAGCACGCCCGGGAACAGTGTTAAAAGTGAAAGGACAGAGTCTGAGGAGAGGAACAGCGAGTAGGAGTTAGTGAAACTAAAGAAGATCGGAAAGCTAGGAGGGTGAGAGAGATGACAGGTTGGGGAACGAA
>NW_004797815.1:174698-176210 GCF_000002075.1 Aplysia californica
CCTGCATTTATGACACTATTCAAGAGAATCTGTCCACGACGACCACTTTTTTATTCGACAAAAGGCGGTCGTCTTGGACAGGTTTGACTATTATATACAAGAATACAGACGAGTCCTGAAAAAGAAAAGGGAATAACTACAACAACAACAATTAATGATTGACTAAATTTTAGTTTTAGTAAGTGTTTTACAGCACTTGCAACACAATAAGGTCATAACATAAGTGCCGAAGATTAGAGGTGTTACAAGAGAGTAACAAACAAAAACAAAAAAGAAGAAGGAGAGATAAGGACGATAGATGTTTGATAGGAAAGAAGAAGCAAACCAAACCACACCAGAGCACCCGCCAACCACCCACTTACACTTACACATTCAACGCGACACATCAGCTGCAAAAGCCCCGTTAATATAACACAGACACGACTTGTCTACGTCAAATTCCAATCACGTGATAATGAAGAGATGAAAAGTTTGCCTGCGTAAAAATTCCCATCACGTGATTTTGAAGAGACGAAAAGTTTTATCTCCGCACTCATCAGGAACTTGCCACTTTCAATGGAGTCGTGTTTTTTTTCATGCTGTGACTCTCCTGCCCTTTAGTTTAGTTTAGTTTTAGTAGAGGTTTTACTACGGCGCTCGCAAATGCATTTATAAGGTCATATGAGCGCCAGAAGATTAGAGGTGTTACAAGAGAGCAATAAACATAAAAAAAGAAGAAGGGCAGATAAGGACGATAGATGTTTGATAGGAAAGAAGAAGCAAACCACACCAGAGCACCCGCTAACCCTCCTGCCCTTTGTCTTTATCATAGCCTCAAACTCAATCGCCACTCTCCACAAGATACACATAATTTCGAACGCAGTTCTCTCGAGATCCCCCCCCCCCCCCCCTCACACACACAAATCCTTCCCCTCCTCTTTTTTATTCCACAAAACGCGCACGCGCGCGCATTTAACAAAAACAACATTAAATAAAACGCCAGACAACACCACCACCAAACCCAACTCCACCGAAATCGCTCTTGTCCAAACTACCAAGCTTAAGCGGCTTTTGACCGACCGACCGACCGCTCTCTCGATCGGCCTCCCCGCCCCGCGTTCCCAAGGGTAGTAATCTCTTTCCCACTGTCTCACGGCAATTTCTCTCCAATTGAACAAACAGTGATTCCATTCCGGCACTGCCCTGACGCACTGACGAGGGAAAACCACATGGGGAAACGGACAAACTTTTGAGGTCGATTCGGAATTCGGCCAAGGGTGATTGGGTAGAGTTTGTGGTCTTAAAAAAAGAGAGAGGAAGGCTTATAAAACTAAAACCAACCGCAACCATTACCACAACTCAGTTATAAAATCGCATTCTACCCGTTTTAATACTTCATTTACGAGAGAAAAAAAAGTTTAAAGGAATTTTTTTTTTCGTGCGCGCCGCTTTCCATTAACGTGAACCTCTGTGCGAGGGGGATTTGGCAAAATACGTCAGTTCTTTCAGGTAGGGTAGTTTTGCGGAAGAGAG
>NW_004797815.1:176410-178183 GCF_000002075.1 Aplysia californica
GGGGGGGGGCTTGTTCTTTGTTTTGTTGTTTGTTTTGTTTTTAATGGTATTTCTAGGTTGTCTTGCCTTTACGTTTGTTTGTTTGTTCGTTTGTTTGTTTGATTGATTGTTTGTTTGTTTGTTTGCTTGGGGGGGGATGTTGTATTTTCTTTTTAGGATACGTTGCTCCTGCTCCAGATAAAGTCGGACTTTCACAGTACAACCCTTTCTGTGAGGGTTTTTTTTTCCAGAACCTAGACCCAAATTAGGTCAGTAGCGGAACTGAACAAGTGAAATGAGTACATCTCCTCGCCAGTCATCAAAACGCAGAGAGAGAGTCTATTAAATCAAGTTTTATGCTTTTACGACATGAACACTCTCAAATCTGAGCTAGTTCGGCGGAGAGAGCGTCAACATTAAAATCCATTAAATTCTGTGGGTGCCTTAATCATCATTATTATTCTGATCGGGCAAACGCCTTGACATTACCAGACAACGAAGGATTTTGTGATCATGCTGTTGATATAAAGCGCTCAGAGCTTATACTAGTATGTGATTGAGCGCTATAGAAATGCAATCTATAATTATCATTATCTTTGCACGAGACATCAACCTGTAATAACAGATGACGAAAAACGACTAGATCTAGTTATACTTGTCTTCTTTCCCCTCTTCTTTAAGATTGGGCATGAAATTACCCCCCAAAAAACACAACTGGTTTAAGTCGTCTTTTCTCTTCTTAAAGATTAAGCATATAACCTGCTTTTTAACGCCAACATTTAAGAGTACTCCCACTTCAGCACAAATGTACGCAAGCAGACACAAATATCTTCCCAAAAAGCACATTCACAGAAACACGGGGTTTAATTATATTTGTCTTTTTCCCCTCTTCTTAAATATTGGGCATGAAATGACAATAACCAAAAAAAACTGGTTTAAGTCATCTTTTCTCTTCTTAAAGATTCAGCATACAGCCTGCTTTTTAACGCCAGCATTCAAGAGTACATACTCCCACTTTTGCACAAATGTACGCACGCATACACAAATATCTTCCCACAAAGCACATTCACACATACACGGGGTTTATTATACTTGTCTTTTTCCCCTCTTCTTAAAGATTGGGCATGAAATGACCACAAAAAAACCCAACTGGTTTAAATCGTCTTTTCTCTTCTTAAAGATTAAGCATATAACCTGCTTTTTAACGCCAAAATTCAAGAGTACATACTCCCACTTTTGCACAAATGTACGCACGCATTCACAAATATATTCACACATTCACACATACACGGGCACGCACAAATACATGCACACGACGCAAATATCCGATGCGACATTATACGAGTCCATCATGCATACGAAATGATCAATGGCATGGCGTCTCGTCGGCTGACAAGGCGTATCCGGTCGTCTGCAGTTCCCATTCATAGGGTTTCACTTCCGGGCTGGCTGGTTGTTGTGTGGCTTGACAGCAGATGCGGATATGATTGTTATCGAGTGAGATGGGAGAACGGGAGACGGGAGACAGGATATGGCCGAATACACCTGATGTACGAATTGAGGGGGCGAAAAAAGGGAGGAGGAGGAAACAGACATATGTGTACACGCCAAGGAGTTTAGAACTTTTACTTTTAATCTCCTTGGTACACGCATAAACACCCACTTACACAGTGAAAGAGGGGTGAGGAGGGGAAGGGAGGGATGGCTTGTTTGTTTGTTTGTTTTTTTGTTGTTGTTTTTTTTTGGGGGGGGGTCTGTTTTTGTTTTTGTTTTGTTTTTGTTTTGTTTTCTTGT
>NW_004797815.1:180588-182223 GCF_000002075.1 Aplysia californica
TAGAGTGGCGCAGAGGCGAAGCCTGGAATGTTTGCAACTCAATGGAATCGTGACTGACTTTAATGTTTAGTTTCCTCTTTTACAACCGTAAGTACAGCTATAATATAGAAGAAAGATAAGAGCTAGCTAGCTATATTTTATTTTATTTTATTTTTTAAAAAATTGTTTTTTGAAGTTTGGAAGTTTTGTTTTAAGATAAATAGATCAGATAAATAGCCAAATGGACGTAACGGTATCATTTTGAATGCGAAACACCGTGGTTGGAGTGAAGGTCGCAAAAGGAAGAGGGCAGTTGGAGAGAGACGGGAGATAACAGAGTAGGGTACGTATCATGCTCGCCCGGGTAGATTTAATGTACGCCCCTGTCTCCCTGCATGCCTGTTGCATGTTATTTCCCCTTTGGAGAGTTCGTGGAATCGGTCATCCAAGAGAGAGAGAGAGAGAGAGAGAGAGAGAGAGAGAGAGAGGGAGAGAGAGAGAGAGAGAGAGAGAGAGAGAGAGAGAGAGAGAGAGAGAGTGGGAGAGAAGTAAAAAAGGGAGGTAAATGGGGGAAAAAGAGAAGGAACAAAAATTACAGAAAAGGGATGAAAGCGGGGGGAAAGTCTCGGCAGAAAGGTCAGTACTGTGGTGGCTTATAAGTCGCAGTCAAAGGGATTATATTATGTGTGCTGGCATCGTGGTAAAATCAGGCGCTCGTCAAAATAATAAAATTGGATGAAACCGAAACTGTATTTTCCTTCTTAGCTCAACACCTTTTCTGTCCATTTAAAAACACATTCCTGTGTGGGTGTTCCTGAAAAACGTTGATCAAAGGCACCAAAAAAAAGTACATTTTCAGTTTCCAAAACACTCAAGCCATTGAAGTCACCAAACTTTGCCAGCCATTTTCTTGATAAGTTTACCTCTGATACAAAGAGACCCCCTCCACCTTCAATTTCAATAGCAAATATCTAAAATTCTACTCAGGATAGAGGGATATCTTTTTTCATCAAAAGTAAGGCAAATAAACAGGCTTCAAGAGGATGCCAATAATTACATAAGCCCAAAAATCTGACGAGCGCCTGATTCCACCGTGTCGTGCCACATAATATTATAAAGTAGTATAACCTCTTTGGTCGAACCTTAACGTGGTATCTAGCAGTAAAAGATTTCTCTCAATCTCCGTGACAGGTTAGTTATTAGTCACTGGTGATGGTTATCTTTATTTGAAGCGAAGTAGACTTCATTGCCATGATGACAGTGAGTCCGTTCTTGTTTGAGTACAGAGAAGCTCATCGACATAATGCCGGCCGTTTGATGCAAGGAACAACGAAGGCAGACGGACAGAAACAACAAAGGGAACGTCACGGTACCTAACAGTAAAAGTCTCTCTCCCATTGAAAGGCTGTTTATTAGTCACAGCTGGTCGTTATCTTTATTTGATGCTAAGTAGAGTACATTGCTGTGATGACAGTCGAGTCGGTTTTTTGTTTAAGTACAGAGAAGCACACCGACATAATGCCGGCCATTTGGTGCAAGGAACAACGAGGGCAGACGGACAGAAACAACAAAGGGAAAATAAAGAAGTAAGACATACCAGTGGCGCCCTCCAAGCACCCGATACCCAAAGGGATTTTATTTATTATAGTAGAATAA
>NW_004797815.1:185283-187230 GCF_000002075.1 Aplysia californica
AGAGAAAGAGACAGAGACAGAGAAGAGTGAAGAGTTCCCCAGCGTAATCCCCCTGTATTCTGTTTTAGAATGTTATTCTATCTACGCGCCGATCTGCGCTCTCCTCAACTTATGCACCTCACAAAGGGAATCACCGTGTCATTGAGTGAATGACAAGTCTAATTAAACTGTGTCTGAATGTGAAGTTTGGGACCGATCAAAAAAGCGTGCTACAACATTACCGTGTGTGCTTCTTCATTTTTTAAATTGTTTTTAATCAACCTGTGAGTCCGATAATAATAGAAAAAGAGAGGTGAAAAAGAAAGAAAGAATATAGAATAGAAGAAAAGAAAGAAAAGCGAAGAACTAGAAATATATACTGTGAGAAAAGGTTGAAGTTAAAGTAGATAAGAATATGGAGCAGTTTAAGCTGTGGCCCCACCGGACACGATGATTAAAGGTGGAGGCAAACAGTAATACAATATATCGACCTCCAGGCTTCCACGCAAGGCTTCTTCAAATATAACCGATTGATTCTTGGCCTACGCAAAACCTGCCATGCACAGATTTCAGATTATAATATGGACATTTGTCACAGGCACGAAGCTTAAACAGCAAGACGGATTTTTTCAACAGGGAAAGGTTTTTCAGCCACAAAAAAAGCTCACAAAACAAAAAGTAAAAGAACTGAGATAAAACAGAATGACCCCGAACTCCTTACCAACCAGATCAATGCTGTTATGTATGGGTGGAGAGTCAGTTTATTCTTTAGCTCTAAGGAGACCCTCTCTGGAGCACGAATATGGAGTACCCGGAGTTCAGTAAACATGTCCACCCGGGGACAGACAAGTGTGCACACTGTTGATCCGGTGAACTCATTCAAGACACTCATTTTGCACGCTTTAAGACGCGCTGCTTTGGGCTACTTTGGGTTCAGTTTTAGTAAGAGTTTTACGGTATTTGCAACACAATACGGTCATATAAGTGACGAAGATAAGAAGTTTTACAAGAGAGTAACAAACACAAAAAGGAGGAGAGATAAGACGATAGATGTTTGATAGGAAACAAGGAGCAGACTTCACCAGAGCACCCGCAAACCACCCTCTCTTTAGCTCTGGGGAGACCCCCTGAAGCATGTCTGGAATACCCGGAGATCAGTAAACATGTCCACCTCGAGACAGACAAGTGTGTAGACTTATGATCCGTCTCACTCATTCGGGACGCTCATTTTGCTTTTAGACTTAGTAAGAGTTTTACGGCACTTGCAACACAATAATGTCATAAAAGTGAAGAAGATAAGAGGTGTTGCAAGAGAGTAACAAACACAGGAAAAGGAGGGGAGATAAGAACGATAGATGTTTGAGAGGAAAGAAGTAGCAAACCACACCAGAGCACCCGCCAACCATCCACTAACTCATTCGGGACGCGCATTTTCCTTTTAGATTTAGTAAGAGTTTTACGGCACTTGCAACACAACAATATCAGAAAAGTGACGAAGATAAAAAGAGGTGTTACAAGAGAGTTAAAAACACAACAAGGAAGGAGAGATCAGGGCGAATAGATGGTAATCGAGCGCAGTATGACTGTTGGATCTAGTGAACTACATAATTTCCTCTGGAGCCGAACATGTATTCTGCAGTAATCCTTTATTCAAATCTGTGCAAGCCTGGTTACACCGCAGAACCCACACTTCCCAGTTTTCTTCTACGTTTCTTTTTGTTGCGTCATTTTAATTTTTGTTTTGCTTACTTTTCTTTTTTGTAAGGTTTTAAAGTTCTGGGGGCATTTGTCGTTATTCTGTCGGTTTGCATTTCATTTTTGGATAGCTGTTATGCTTTGTATTGTGATGTACCTTGCTCTTTGCGGGTCGTTTTGGCTTGGTTCCTTTTTGTGATCTTCAGTTTTACTGCTAAAGTTGTTGCAGATAGATTCATTCTCTCTCTCTCTCTCTCTCTCTCTCTCTCTCTC
>NW_004797815.1:188050-190429 GCF_000002075.1 Aplysia californica
ACACACACACACACATACACACACATTCACTCCCAACACAACGAAAAAACAGGTCAGCCTGACCTTGTTGTCTGTCACCCGGCCCATCAGTATGTCAAGTCGTTCAGAGCGAGACATGCCCAGCATACTCCCATCCCAGCCTGTCTTTTAAAACAACCTTCACTCTCCTCCCTTAAATTAACTCTCTTTTCCCTCCCACGGAGAGATTGGGATGGGGAGGGGATACCTTATGTCTTTTCGTGAAAATGTGAAAGTGGTATAGGTTTAACGCCCCTATCATTTCCTACCAACGGAAAATGTTTAATGTGTCACACGCGCTCATATGACCTTATGCAGTTGCGAGCGCCGTAAAACACTTACCAAAAACAAAACAAAAAACCTGCCCCAATAAACACTATCAGGTTGTCTCGACGTGAAATATATGAAAATGGAACAGGTATAAAGCCCCTATCAACAACACTATCGGGTTTTCAACGCGTGAAAACTGACAGGTCCAACAAAATTCCTAGTTCATTTGTCCACCATAAACGGGCTAAACTGGCGCAAAACATCGTCGTTCGTCCCACACGTATCAACAGCACGAACCACAAAGCAAACCCACAGGGAAAAAAGCTACCGCGAGTCACAGGTTACCCAAAGTGCACAGGCATCTAGATGTAGATGTAAGAACGTTACTGGACTAGACAAGAGTCACTGACCTCTTCAACCCCCAGATGCATCCCATTGGCTTTTCGAGTTCCAGTTAAGAGTAAAGAGAAGCACATCGATACAATAACGGCCATTTAGTGCAGGGAAGATCATGTATGACAGATAAACACGAACAAAAGGGGGAGGGGGAGGGATAAAAAAGCAGTAGGGCCTACAACTGGCGACTTCAAACCAACCACTTTAATTAAACAACCACAAAACGTCATTGTTTATTTGTTTGGGTAAAGAGAGGCACATAGAACACTATAATGGTCATTTAGCGCTGGGATAAGCATAAACAACACGGGGAAAGAAAAGAATTAGGACCTACCAGTGGCACTTCCAACAGATGCAAAACGTGTTTTTGTTTGTTTGAGTAAAGAGAAGCACATCGACACAATAATGGTCATTTAGTGCTGGGAAAAAGTCAGACATACAAAAACATCAAAGAGAAAGTAAAGAAGTAGGACCTACCAGAGGCGCCCTCCGACCACCAGGTACAAGACGTTATACAGTACATGTATCAAAAGCGCGAAGCACAAGAAAAAACCTCAGAAGCACAAACCACAAGAAAAAACCTCAGAAGCACAAACCACAAGAAAAAACCTCAGAAGCACGAACAACAAGAAAAAAAACCTCAGGGAAAACAGCGTCAGCTACTCAGACTCAGAGGTTACCCAGAGTGTATCAATAACTGAATGTAAAAACGTTACCATACCGGTCAACAGTCACTGACCTCACATATAAAGCTACTGTCAGCAATGTGTATTGCTTTTCCGAGAATGTATCAATATATCTCCAAATGTCTTGTAATTAAATTCCTGCTTGCGGTTGAATAATTCATCTGATGAGATATGTACATTTTGTCAGTTTTACTTTCCTTTCCATATTGAATTTTAATGAGAGTAATATATACTTTAATTTTCATTTATACCTGCATGTGTTTTTACAGTCCTTGTACAGCCAAGAATAATTTCCCTCTGGGACAATAAAGTATTTTCTGATCTTATCTTATATTATCTTCAAACCGAAGTCGCAACTCGGAGGCAAACCGGGGAATAATCAATGGGAAAAAAGTCAGTCTCGCGCCGATAGGTAATCCATCAAAGTTTGATAGATACAGCTTTGACATAGCAACAGGAGAAGTGCGTGAATTAGCGTCCTCATCGACAATCTCAGTAACGACCGACAAGAAGCTGTACATGTACAACAACCTGGTTTTCGTAAGAGTTATACGGCACTTGCAACATGGTTACGTCACGTAAGTGTCGAATATTGGAGATGTTACAAAAGATTAACAAACACATAAGAAGTGAGAGATTAGGACGATAGATGTGTGATAGAAAAGAAGGTACAAACCACCCACCAACAAATTTCCATATATGTACACAATCAGATTAAACGGACGCACAAACGCGCACTGCATTATGATATCATCAGGTGCAACATCAGTAACAGCTATAGAAGAATGTTAATTACGTGATTTTCTCTCTCTCTCTCTCTCTCTCTCTCTCTCTCTCTCTCTCTCTCTCTCTCTCTCTCTCTCTCACTCTCATCATCCGATCATCCTATATCCAATTTCACATACAGGTTTCCCCAGGTTTCACTTGAAGTACCCGAAATCAAAGCCGGAGTCATCAGGGTATAGTGCCCATAGTGGCTTGGTTTACACTGTTGATGGGCCGTGTTTCC
>NW_004797815.1:190529-191580 GCF_000002075.1 Aplysia californica
CTCTCTCTCTCCCTCCCCTCTCTCTCTCTCCCCTCTCTCTCTCTCTCCTTATCTTCTTATTTACCTACCTCCTACTTCTACCTACCTACCTACCTACTTACCTACCTACATACCTACTATCATATATCTATTTACCCACCTAGCCATCCACCTATCCACCTACATACCGACAACAGCTCATATCCCACCTTCCCCTCCCATCATCCACATCCCTTTTTTTCTTGCCACACACATCGCTCCTTTCTTCCCCCGAACAAAAGTCAAAGGGTGCGTATGTAAATGACCACTAGCAACAAAACCAGTGTTCTTTCTGCCAAGAGAGTCAGGTACGTGCAGAACAAAAGGCTGCCAACAGCCGGACCAACCCGGTGCGCTCAATTACCGGGCGCTGCGTGTCGCAAAGTCTTGAAATACACATCAAAGGGAACTTAGGGGGGAAAGGACGACCGTGTAGCCTTAAGTAGGGGGAACAAAACAACGGCGGCCAAAGGGGGGTAAATTGAAACAGAAAAGTCTTGGGTTTAAGAGGATTCAGGTGAGTTAAACCGGTGGGTGGTTTTTTTTGTGTGGTTTTTTCTTTTTTTGTTTGTTTGTTTTTTTGTGTGTGGGTTTTTTTTTAGTTTTTTTGAGTGGTGTTTTTTTAGGGGGGGGGTGGGGTTGTTGGTGTTTTGTTTTTGTTTGTTTTGTTTGTTTGTTAGGCTTTTTTTGTTTTTGTTGTTTGTTTGTTTTTCATGTGATCATGTATCTTTAGACAAAGAAAAAGCATTCGTAATGACTGCAGAGACAACCCAGAGCTTAACAATTAATCAGGAGTGAAAAGATTTTAGCTGTTTAAGTGTCAAACTTTGAATCCTCATTTTCTCAGAAACAAAAATATCCGCCATTGAGTTAGAACCCTACTATTCTAAGGGCGCACGGTGAAAGATCAGAGACCTAAACAGAACAGCAATTATTACCAGACAGAAACGCAAAAGGCATAACGCACAATATGTCATTTTCAAAACACAGATACACACAAACATAGTATGCTCATTTACCGGCACTCACACAC
>NW_004797815.1:192879-194572 GCF_000002075.1 Aplysia californica
GTCTGTCTGTCTGTCTGTCTGTCTGTCTGTCTGTCTGTCTGTCTGTCTGTCTGTCGGCATATCCGTTTCTCTTCATGTCTGTTTTTCTGTTTCTCTATCAACCTACCTTCCGATAAGAAAATAAACATTCGACAAAAGGAAGGGAAGAAAAGAACAGAACAAAGTGGACTGAAAAGGAAAAAAAAACACTGAAAAGATTTTATCTTCAAATAATAACATAAATCGAGACACATATACTTCACTATTTATCAACTTACAATGGAAATAATCCTCAGTTGAAAGAGGAACACGTCACACAAACATACAAGACAACAAATCGTTTCGGAAACAGAAACTCACTTACAGTATTATGCCGATATAATATAAACCTCACAGCTCACGCCCGTAGAGTGACGATGTGAACAATAGCAGGCAGCACAAAACCTCTGAGCCTGTCTGTTGGCCACTGCACTCGTACTTCAAAATGATTTTTGGTTTCTGAATAGGAATTCTGTATAGGACAATCACATAACATCAAGCCGGTTTTTGGAATTTTCCTGGCAATTCACCCAAAATCATAATCTATTCCCGCATTGTTATACAGCTTCAGGGGACGCATTCCGAGAGTAGAGTTATGGTACTGCTGTACATTATACGCGCCATATAAATAACTTTGGCCGAGTTTTGTCAGCTATTCCAGCGGGCAGCTAATGTATGCAAATCAGATCATTAATCCAGAGCCTGTCTTACCGCCAGTATGCAGTGAGGCGTAAAGGTCCTTGTTATTTGAGACTTTGCCAAAAATAGATTATCGAGACTCGTAATCCGTCCTACCATACGTAGCTTGAGTTAAAGGGGAATTCCTTTGGTCGCAGTTTTTGTATAATAAGTTTGTTGTTCTCAGTGTTCGGTTTTCTTCAAAGAGGCGTGTGGGGATGTTAAAACGTGCCTAAACAGAATGATCTAGCCCAGGATAGGGAATGGTAGAAAGTGTTTGTTCGTGGTCTTTACCCTTTGTTTGTTTGTGTGTTTGTTTGCTTGTTTTCTTGCTTGTTTATTTGTTTGTTTATTTGTTTGTTTGTGTAAAGAGAAACACACCGACACAATAACGGTCATTTAGTGCTAAGAAAAAAAGTAAGACACCCATCCGTGGTCAACACTCAGGTGTACAGTGAGAAATGCAGTGACGGTGAAACAGACCGGCAACTACCAGCAGAAAGCAGAATGAAGAGTCGACAGAAAAGCCAAAAGCATAAAACATCCATGTTCAAAATGCACATATTATAAACACACAAAAATAATTCACGTTTTAAGAGAGTGGAAAAGATAAAAATTCAAATCTTGAAAGGCCGTATCTCATTGAGAGTAAATAGCATCTCGTTTACCCCAAATAGCACAGGAGAGCACAGGAGTTGACTGGGTTTCCTGCGGGGTCATTTCCGAAAAAGAAATTTGGATTTTGAAAGAATGCAACACGGGAAAAACTTCTTTTGAAAAAATGTGTGACTTCTCAGGTTTTTCCACTTCAGTCGTCATACAGAATCCAGGTAAGATCAAATGACAGTTAAATTTGAGTCTCAGCCAAGAGACTATTGAACTGAATAGATTATAAATAGAAAGATCCTTTTTTTTCGTTTGCTTGTTTGTTTTTGGGAGTTTGATACTTTTAAATTTTCTTTTATTCGTTTGTACTTTTAATTTTAATATATATATA
>NW_004797815.1:195272-196341 GCF_000002075.1 Aplysia californica
CACACACACACACACACACACACACACACACACACACCCCTCCTTTCTACATCTCCAAAGTACTTGACGAATCTAAGAGGTTTTTTTGTATCCACAAAATCGAACAAAGAAATGAAGAAAATGATACATTAAGACCGAGAGCGATCATCCCCACCTGACGTGATTTGTCTTTTATTATAAGTTGTCTCTGTACTCCTGGCGAAGATCGACACAGCTTTGAACGCCACTGCCGCATCTTCAATCTTCTTGACAACATCTAATAAATCTGACATTTATTGTAAAGGCTATGGCCGACACCCATTGGCAGAAGTGAGAAAGCTCTACACGAAACGGGGTTGTTCGACATGCCTATATCCATGTAATATGTGGTGGGCTGCTGTTAAATTCTACGCATTGCTGTCTCTCTGTGTTACTTCTGCGGTTGTTGCTGTAATTGTTTTTGTCGTTGTTGTTGTTGTTGTTGTTGTTGTTGTTGTTGTTGTTGCTGTAGTTATTATTGTCGGTGCTGTTGGTGGTGGTGGTGGTGGTCATGGTAAATACTACTGCAACTGTTGGGGTCAGCCACACAGACGACTTAAAGTACAATGCTGACGATAAAAATGACCAAAATGATGATTTAATTAATGTCATTTCCGTTGAATGTGTGGTTCTCATATAAATTACAGACCATGACGACCCTTATCATAAATTCACCGTTGACAATGCTACAAAGCAATCAAATACACCCTTTGAACGTGTAATGCTTTGAGATGAAAGAAAAAGATATATCAGGATTGTTCCCATCGTAATAACACATTATGAAACAATTTCGAATTGAGGTTTGCATAGGCATACGACAGATGAAAGGATAACGATTCGCTCAGCTTTTGGGAAAATCAATCACCATCTCTTTTGTACTGACGGCCCCACAATGCATACATATGATATGAGCGGACACACTTAGGTCTATTGTGGAATGTCGATAAACACACATCTACAGATGTGAGTGCTACATTCATACACACTTACACTCAAGTACAATCACACACACACAGACACACTTACGCACACACACACAAACACACACACA
>NW_004797815.1:196441-197739 GCF_000002075.1 Aplysia californica
TCTCACTCACTCACTCACTCACTCACTCACTCTCTCTCACTCACTCTCTCTCACTCACTCTCTCTCTCTCTTTGGCACACTGTTACACACACATACAAACACACACATACACACACACACACACACACACACACACACACACACACACACACACACAACAATCTCTGAATGTTATTACCATAAGAGGACAAAAATACATACTACATAATACACAATATGACTCCCAAGTACTGTTCCGACTTTTCTTAACTAGATCAAAAACTGCCTGCGAAAGTGACAGACGTTTCTTATCTCGATCCTAATGATAACGTTGTTTACCTAGTATCGCAGTCCGACTGGAGAAAATCTCTAATATAGCTCTCACACGTCTTTTAACGTTTTCTTGTTTTTCAATTTTAATTAATGTGTTTTTACAACCCCATTCACAAAATTCTGATCATTTATGTCAGGACCAACCTAGAAAGAGGGATACGTCTCAGAAGAAAGACCGAGCAAAACGCTCCATAAAAATCTCAATAAAAACTCTCCTCAAATACGAGAAACAAACTATAGGTTTTCTGGTTGTGATCGCCAAGCGCCTAACCTTGTATGTCGGCACGCCGGCACCATTTTTATTTAATTTTAATTGAAAGTAACAGACACCTGTATATAGGACAATCACCTGTACAAACGGCAATTATCCGTTTCTTTCCTTTTTTTAAAAACATTATAATGATACTTTATATGACGGCCACCTGTTTTATACGCCCACTTGTCTCCTCGACAAAGGGTGACCGTTTGGGACAATTCGAAAATTGTTTGTAAGTTTGTTTTAGTAGAGGTTTCACGGCGCTCGCAACTGCATAAGGTCATATGAGCGCCAGAAGATTAGAGGTGTTACAAGAGAGTAACAAACACAAACAAGAAGGAGGAGAGATACGGACGATAGATGTTTGATAGGAAAGAAGCGGCAACTCACACCAGGGCACCCCCCAATTTGAATTATTTTCGGGGTTCCAGCCATCCCATTGATCAGATACGGCCCGGTGGCTGCATGGGGTTTCGGTGATACCATTATAGGGGCCCCCACATTTACGGCGAGAGGGTAAGCACGAAAACGTACCCCTGTCACGAAGAGGTGAGGTAAAACAGAAATATTCTCGTACTTTAACGTAGGACAGGCTTATAACAGGATAGCACCTGCACTGTCATGCACACGCACACGCGTGCACGCGTGCACGCACGCACGCACGCACGCATGCACGTACGTACGCACGCACGCACGCACACACACACACACACACACACACACACACACA
>NW_004797815.1:200940-202206 GCF_000002075.1 Aplysia californica
AGACAGACAGACAGACAGACAGACAGACAGACAGACAGACAGACAGACAGACAGAACAGAGGGAAAGTAAAGAAGTAGGGACTACTGGTGGCGCCTTTCAAGCACTCGCCATGCGTTTATGACTCACTCAAACAAACAACAAAATGAAAATAAAAAGATGTCCACAACGTGATGGTGCCAATGCCGTGGGAGGTGGATACTGACATAAAACCCAGTGCATCTTGCACTACTTCGCCCTATGATCCAACAACCCTTTACGAGACAGTCATCTCTACAGAAGACAATCCTGGGATGGATCTACGCCGTTGACATTTCAGGATATCGGCGAGGGAAATGGCCGTACATTTAATCCACGCCAAACGCTTGGATTATCAAGTGGATGTGACGTTCCAGAACACAAAAGACACGGGGTCAAAGCCGTACGGACAGTTCAAACTGTCTTCATCGTAAACCGGGTATTCGCTTACTTGAGTGTACGTTTTTACTCGTTTTCTTCTTTCTTTTTTCTTTTTTTTTTCTATTTATGTGTAAGAAATACAAGTTAAGGAAAAGCTTCTGAACTAACCTTGGCAAAAACGAAAGAGTGACAACATAGAGGGGGGGAGGGGGGGGGAGGATAACGCCAAGGGGACATAAACAGCTGATCCAGGGGGTCTCCTCAAAACACTCATCCGAATGAGCCCGTGAATATTGCGCGCTCACCTGTGAGAGAAAGGCTACGCTTCAAAAAAGCTCAAACCCATGACTTCTACCCAAACAAATTACAGAATTGCTTAAACGCATAAAGTGTTCTATTTCATTTTGACAACGCACTTAACGACAGGGGAAATTTCAGTTGTGAGACTTTATCATCTCCCATTGCCAAATCCCTTTCACCGTCACGGAAAAAATACGTGGCCCGAGTAATAAATAACAAAAATAAAATTAATATTTCTTCCACAATACAACTTTGTAAGCTGTACCAGTCCACGAAAACACATCAAATTTACCTATTACCCTACCAAGTATTCCTTATTCAGAACACACCTGCAATGATCTCAGAAATTTATGAAATGTTTACACCACCCTATTCAGTTATCGCTAGGTCAAATTCCTCAAGATCTTAGGAATTCGGCAATTACGTTCGCTATTGGGCAAACGTTTCTTTTACAGGCTGTGCATGACTATCTGAATTGCTTTTTGGAAAACATTATGTCGCCTTTTTGTTACCGTTCTTTTCTAACTATTCCAGACCTTTTATTATTATAATTATTATTATTATTATTA
>NW_004797815.1:203820-208713 GCF_000002075.1 Aplysia californica
TGTCTGTCTGTCTGTCTGTCTGTCTGTCTGTCTGTCTGTCTGTGTCTCTCTCTCTCTATTTATCTATCTATCTCTCTCCCTCTCTCTCTCTCTCTCTCACTCACGGCCGGTGGTAAATTTACGAGTCGCGTTTATTCCCTCCAGCCAAGATGCTGGCGAGTTGTAACGACGTAACGGGGCCTGGCTTAATGGCAAAGTCGGTGGTCACGGCTCATCGAGCGTCACTGGGCCGCGGTGGAAACAAGCAACAGATGGGACAGCTAGCTAGCTAGCTCGCCTCAAGTTGGAGGGGGGTCTGGGGGAGGAGGGGTCACAGCTCGTTGAATGTTTGGGTCACGCGCACATACAGACACAAACACGTATAATTTGCTTACGAAGCTTATTGTTTATTTTGTAACGCTATCATCCATTCATTAGTAGTACGGTGCAATGAAACGTAAAATATAACCAATTACGATCCTCTGTCCTTTTAGAATGTTAATGGTTTTCTCCTTTTTTTTTCTTTTTTTTTTTTGGCTCCTTTTTGTATAAAAAGGCATCACACCCATGTATAGTATGCTAATTACGTCAACAGGTTGTGGGATCGGAGATAAAAACGTCATCGACCTATATAACACCTACATCTTCAGAGTATCTGCGTGGGTGGTTGGCGGGTGCTCTGGTGTGGTTTGCTTCTTCTTTCCTGTCAAACATCTGTCGTCCTTATCTCCCCTCCTTCTTTTTTATGTTTGTTACTCTCTCTTGTAACACCTCTAATCTTCTGGCGCCCATATGACCTTATGCAGTTGCGAGTGCCGTAAAACTCTACTAAAACTAAAGAGTATCTGCCACTTACTAAAAACGTAACTCGTCTTGCTTTTATCTGAACGCTACTTCCACGACCCCCCAAAAAAGGTTCGTTCGTTAGTTGTTGTTGTTTGTTGTTGTTGTTTTTTTTGGAGGGGTTGTTGTTTGTTTGTTTGAGTGAAGGGAAGCACATCGACACAATAAAAGTCATTTATTACAGGGACAAAATAAGACAGACAGACAAACAGAAACAACAGAGAGAAAGTAAAAAGTAGGACCTACCAGCGGTGCGCTCCATCCACCCGTACACCCAACAAAAACCACGACAAAAAGAACAACAATAAAAAAAATTACAAACAACAACAACAACAACAACACAACAGCTGGGGCCATGAAGTTGATGATGGTGATGATGATGATGATGATGATGATGATGATGAGGATGATGATGATGATGATGATGATGATGATGATGATGATGATGATGATGATGATGATGATGATGATGACACTTAAACTGGCACAGATGGAAAGAGCAGAACCCCCACCGTTCAAATAATATATGTATTGCTTTCTGATTTTGAGGCTCACAAAATAATCGATAAATCGATGGGTTGCGAAACTTCCTTAACTGATGCTAATGCATTCTCGATACGAGAAATGGTGATTAGCCAAAAAACCTTATGCCAGCAAAGGACGTTATCCTGCACTTTAAATGTGATGGAAGGGCGGGGAGGGGGGAGGGTGTTTTGTTCCCATGTTTTTACTTGTCTTTTTTTTTCTTTAAAGGAGATGGGCAGTATCAAACACTTTGCTTTCATTGTGTTGTAAAATGTTTGTTTTAGTAAGAGTTTTGCGGCACATGCAAAACAATAAGGCCATATAAATGCCGAAGATTAGGGGTGTTACAAGAGAGTAACAAACATAACGAAGAAGGAGGGGAGATAAGGATGATAGATGTTTAACAGGAAAGAAGGAGCAAGCCACACCAGAGCACCCGCCAACCACCCACTTTTAAAATATGTATGAGACATAGAGAAACAAAAACCCCACAACGTCAGCGAAAGAAAAGATAGACAACATTATATGGCCCAAATAGAGTGCGCACGAATAAAAAAAAAACCCAACTCTTTTACTATGTCAGAAACAATAACTGACAATCTTTGCTGTTCCGCTCTGAATAGATTTAATGACTTAAAGTGTTAGTAGTAGTAGTACAAACAACAAATTAAGTGAAGGAGAACACACGTACGTTCGTCTGTTTGTTTTTACTTTTAGTAAGAGTTTTACGGCACTTGCAGCACAATAAGGTCATATAAGTGCCGAAGAACAGCTGTGTTACAAGAGACTAATAAACACAAAAAAGAATGAAGAGAGACCAGGACGATGGATGTTTGATAGGAAAGAAGACGCAAACCACATCAGAGCACCCGCCAACCACCCACTGACATCACTTTGAGACATCCTTATGCTGGTGGAGACCCTTCAGAAAAACATGAAAAGTAGCGATGGAGAACACGGGTAGGTTTGTTTGTTTGCTTATTTGTTTGTTTGCTTTTTGTTTGTTTGCTTTTTGTTTGTTTGTTGAAGTATGGAGAAGCACATCAACACGAACACGGCCATTTAGTGTATGGAGAAAAAATTTTAAAAGGCAGACATGCAAAAACAAAAGAGTAAAAGATAAAAAGTTAAGCAGAACCTACCAGTGGCGCCTTTCAAACACCTAAAGAACACAAGTTCGAAGACGTACATAAATATAAAGGACAAAACAGGGTGTGCACGAAAAATAAAATCTAACACAAAATACCTACACGTACACCTTTTGTCTGAACCAATTACAATAGAAAACACTTGCTTTTGCTCTGATAGAGAGACATATATTTAAAGGCCAAAAGAGAGTGCGCATCAAAAAAATCTAACACAAAAGACATAACCCTTTTGTCTGAAGCAATTACAATTGAAAACCCCTGCTCTCCAGCTCTGATTAAGATTCAATAACCTGTAAACACAAACACGAAATCAAGTGAAAGCCATACAGGTAACATCATCACCTGGACATACGTTCCCTGATGCCGGGGACACCCATCAGAAACAAAAAAAACACGAAAAGTAGCGAAGGAGAACATAACAGGTAGGGAGACTTACATTTCAGTGCCAAAAGAGAGAGTGCGCATAAAAAATCCAACACAAAAGACATAACCCTTTTGTCTTAAGTAACTGCAATTGAAAACTCTTGCTTTCCTGCTCTGATAAGATTCAATAACCTATAAACACAAACAAGAAGTCAAGTGAAAGCCATACCAGCGACATAACTACCTTGAGACGCGTTCCCCAAGAGTTCCCTGATGCTGGGTACACCCATCAGAAAAAAATAAACCGCGAAAAGTAACGAAGGAGAACACAAGAGAAAGGGAGATATACATTTAAAGGACAACAGAGAGTGCGCATCAAAAAAATCTAACACAAAAGACATGACCCTTTAGTCTGAAGCAATTACAATTGAAAACCCCTGCTCTCCAGCTCTGATCAAGATTCAATAACCTGTAAACACAAACACAAAATCAAGTGAAAGCCATACCGGTAACATCATCACCTGGACATACGTTCCCTAATGCTGGGGACACCCATCAGAAAAAAAACCGCGAAGAGTAGCGAAAGAGGACACAATAGGTTGGGAGACTTACATTTAATTTCCAAAAGGGAGTGCGCATGAAAAAAATCTAACGCAAAATTGTCTGAAACAATTGGAAACCCTTACGTTCCTGCTCTAATTACGCGACCCCCGTGCTTTCTTGTCGTGTCTCCACTTTTAATAACAGTGAAAACAGTTTATATGCTAACAAAGAGTGAGCTCAAGAAAATATCCCATTTTCACAGTTTAAAAAAAATGGAGATACGAAAGGAAAGCACCGAGGTCGTGATTAGATTCAATAACTTATAAAACAAACACATAATCAAGTGAAAGCCATACCCATAACATTACCACCTTAAGACACGTTCCCTGAGGCTGGGGACACCTATCAGAAAAACACACGAAAAGTAGCGAAGGAGAACAAAACAGGTAAGGAGACTTACATTTCATTGCCAAAAGAGAGAGGGAGCGGAAAAAATCTAACACAAAAGACATATAACCCTTTAGTCTAAAGCAATGACAATTGAAAACCCCTGCTCTCCTGCTCTGGTTAAGATTCAATAACCTATAAACACAGACACAAAATCAAGTGAAAGCCATAACCGTGGCATCACCACCTTGAGACAAGTTCGCTGTTGCTAGGGACACCCATTAGAAGAAAAAAAAACCGCAAAAAGTAGCGAAGAAGAACACAAGAGATAGGGAGATATACATTTAAAGGCCAAAAGAGAGTGCGCATCAAAAAAATCTAACACAAAAGACACAACCCTTTAGTCTGAAGCAATTACAATAGAAAACCCTTGCTTTTCTGCTCTGATTAGATTCCGTAGTCTAAATACAAACATGGAATCAGATGAAAGGCATACTCGTGAAAGCACCTTGAGACACGTTCCCATCAGAAAAAACCCACAAAAAGTGGCGATGCAAAATACAGGAGGAGAGACAAAATATAATTTAAAGGCCAAAAGAAAGTGCGCATGAAACAAATCTAACGCAAATTGTCCGAAGCAATTATTATTTAACAATCTTGCTTTTCTGATCTGATTAGATTCAGTAACCTAAATGGAACATAAAATCAAGTGAAAGTCATACCCGTGACATCATCACCTGGACGCACGTTCCCTGATGCTGGGAACACCCATCAGAAACCAAAAAAAACACGAAAAGTAGCGAAGGAGAACACCACAGGTAAGGTAGACAGACGTGCGCACTGCGCGTCTCCGCCGTCAGGCGTCAGGCCCCTCGCCTAGGACACGACACGACTGTCCTCAGCTCAGGTAAGTTCGCAGTTCCCATGTCGGTCTAGAAGCGAAAACGAAAATAAATAGTGGGCGTGGTGGATGGGTGGGTGTGTAGGTAGACGAGAAAAGGGGGAGGGAAGGGGGTGGGGTGACAAGATGTTTTTGTTTTTTGTTTCTTTTCCCCCATGTCAACTTTCCCCTTCTTTGCCATTCCCCAAACCGATTTAACTATAC
>NW_004797815.1:208813-210093 GCF_000002075.1 Aplysia californica
TATGGAGAGGCACATCAACACGAACACGGTCATTTAGTGTATGGAAAAATCAAGACAGGAGACATACAAAAACAAAAGGGGAAAAGATAAAAAGTTAAGCAGAACCTACCAGTGGCGCCTTTCAAACACCTAAAGAACACAGGTTGGAAGACGTACATTTAAAGGACAAAAGAGGGTGTGCACGAAAAATAAAATCTAACACAAAAGATGCAGTTGCGAGCGCCGTGAAACCCCATACTAAACTAACTAACACAAAATACATACACGCACACCTTTTGTCTGAACCAATTACAATAGAAAACACTTGTTTTGTGCACTGATAGGGGGACATATTATATTTAAAGGCCAAAAGAGAGTGCACATCAAAACAATCTAACACAAAAGACATAACTCTTTTGTCTGAAGCAATTACAATTGAAAACCCCTGCTCTCCAGCTCTGATTAAGATTCAATAACCTATAAACACAAACACGAAATCAAGTGAAAGCCATTGCCGTAACATCACCACCCCGAGACACGTTCCCTGATGCTGGGGACACCCATCAGAAAATCACACGAAAAGTAGCGAAGGAGAACAAAACAGGTAGGGAGACTTACATTTATTTGCCAAAACAGAGAGGAAGCGGAAAAAAAATCTTACGCAAAAGACATAACCCTTTTGTCTTAAGTAACTGCAATTGAAAACTCTTGCTTTCCTGCTCTGATAAGATTCAATAACCAATAAACACAAACAAGAAGTCAAGTGAAAGCTGTACCCGTGACATTACTACCTTGAGACGCGTTCGCCGATGCTGGGGACACCCATCAGAAAGGAAAAAAACAACGAAAAGTAGCGAAGAGGAACACAACAGGTAAGGGAGACTTACATTTAAAGGACAAAAGAAAGTGTGCACCGAAAACATCTGACGCAAAATACTAGTATATAACCCTTCTGTCTGAAAATTTGCGATTCAAATCCCTACCTTTCCTTCTCTAATTAGATTCAATAAACCTAAACACAAATATGAAATCAAATGAGAGGACTACCCGTGAAATCACCTTGAAACACGTTCCCATCATAAAAAACCACACAAAAAGTGGCGATAGGAAATACAAGTAGAGAGACATATAATTTAAAGGCCATAGAGAGTGCACATGAAACAAATCTAACGCAAAGTGTCCGAAGCAATTATAATTAAACACTCTTGCTTTTCTAATCTGAATAGATTCAATAACCAAACACAAACAAAAAGAAATCAAGTGAAACGTGAGACACGTTCCCTGATGCTGGGGACACCCAT
>NW_004797815.1:213771-214850 GCF_000002075.1 Aplysia californica
GAGAGAGAGAGAGATGGGACGGGGGATAGCAAGTGAGTGGAGAAAAAAAGACGGAGAGAAGGAGTAGGCGGGAAGGAGTAGGCGGGAAGGAGTAATTTTTTTAAAGGATGGTGGAACGCGGGGTCGGGGTAACAATGAGGAGTACGTAAAAATATTACCCAGAGGCACGAAATAATTACGCGAGTGCTGCGAGACACAGCGTTACTTAATCAACAGAATGGCTGCAAAAAAATGCCCTATGTAGAATACGGCAATACCACCAAAGCCATGGAAAGTTCTGGAACCTGCGGCAGGGTCTTATATTGTTAATTTCCGTGCAGCTAAGCCAAGGCTGAAATGAGAGAGAAAGATGATACACGTAAAGGTTTAACGCCCCTGTCAACACAATTGTGTTATTTAAAAGGCGGGACCTCCGAGTTTAACGTCGATCTCCGAAAGGACCGAGCCAAATGGGAACCCTCGTGTAAAGCGTCTTTCCCAAGGACACAACGGCGGGCCGAGCTGTGGCTCGAACTCGCCGAACCCGCAGTCTCACGATTACGGGTCCGGTGGCTTAGCCACTAGGCCTCCAAGAGCAAGAAAGAAAGAAGGAAAAGTCTAGAAAGGCTGATGATAGACTCCAGCTCTACGCTTTCCGACACACAACATCCATTCGCATGTCTTGCCTCATGAACAACGCACACCACACACGCTTTGATCTTGGAAAAGAAGGCAGATGAAAAAGGACAGAGATGAACAGAGAAGAGGTACGGGAGGGGGAGACACTATCTACAGTAAGTTGCACTACTGTTTTGACCAAATGTAGTCGCCATGGCAACAACGTCCAATGCTACAGGTCCCATCTCATGATTTGGACATTTGAGTAAAGATAAGCGCGGCGTCGACACCAATAATAATATTCATTTATTGCTTGGAAAGAGTATGAAAACAGCGTGGGGGTGGGGGAAGTGAACAGTTAATACCGCTTCGTTAACAACAACAACAACAACAACAACAGCAACAACAACAATAACAACAGCAACGTCGACAACATGAAAGATAACTACAACAACAACAACAACAACCCGCCAACCACCCAC
>NW_004797815.1:216730-218553 GCF_000002075.1 Aplysia californica
TGGGGGAGCCCTAGAAGTGTCACCGAAAACGGAGAACAGAGCGACGTGCTTCCATCGGCGGGGCGTACACACAGTGATCGGGAAAGCTTTTCTAGCTGCCATGTCATACTCGAACAAGTGCCACTCGACAAAGAAAACAGTCCCCACCACCGCCACCGCTTGTCTCCCCCTTTCCTGGTTGGCACTGACACTATGAGAGCTCTTAGAATTTTCTTTTGGCTGCATGACAGTGTCCAAGCACATAATAATATTATGTTTGTTATCGTGGTGAAATCAGGCGCTCGTCAAAATAATGAAATCGAAGCAACCTACAATGTCCGGTTCGTTTGGGCAATTTCCACCATTTTTTAAAACCGGGAGTAGGGTGGTCGGGGGGGGGGACAATTTTTATGTCCATCAGAAACACATTTTTGAGTGGATTTTGCTGAAAACAGTTGATAAAAAGCACAATTTAACGTAAGTTTGCAGTTTTCAAGGACACTCAAGCTTTGGAAGTCACCAAACTTAAGTAAAAATGTTCTCATTGGTTCTACTTCTGACACCAGGCGAACCTTGCCGCCTTCAATCAAAAACATCTCGAATATTATTCAAGATACAGTGTAGATGGGTATTTTTCCCATCAAAAGCAAAAAAAATGAGCAAGCTTTTAGAGATACAATAACTCCATATGCCGAAAAATAAACGAGCGCCTGATTCCACCGTACAGTGACACATAAAGTACGGCGCCATTAGCTTTACTGTGCAGCCACTCAGAATTGGTTAATGTGTTATGATTTCCTATTAATTTCATTTGGACGGACATTCTTAATTAATCTTGCTTGCATGCTTCAGAGCAAGTTTGCGAATGAAATTATGTATGTTTGTCTCTGCTCAAAGCAAATCAGATTATAGAGCTCAAGAAAACAGTCCGTGCAGAATCAGAAGGAATACAGGTTAACGTCAATATACAATGCAATTAAAGATTTGGCTTTCCGATGCAATTCGTTGTTATGAAGAACGGGGGTGGGGTTGGGTTGTTGTTTTGGTTTTTGTTGGCTTTTTGGGGGGAGGGGGTTTGTTGTTTTTGTTGGGTGGGGGCGGTAGTTTTTTGCTGTTGGTGTTGTTTTGTTGTTGTTGTTGCTGTTGTGTTGTTGTTGTTGTTGTTGTTGTTATTGTTTTGTTGTTTCGGTTGTTGTTTTTTGTTTCTTTTTGTTTCTTTTTGTATCTTGGGGTTTTTTGTGTTTTTGTTTTGCTTTGTTTATGTTTTTGTTTGTTTTCTTTCGGTTTTTCCAAAGAGACGTACAGCAACATACGGTTATTCGGTACAAGGGAAAATGAGACAGATAAGTAGAGGAACAAAATAAGGGAAGAAAAGAAGTAGGACCCACCAGTGTCGCACTCCATCCACCCCTGATGTAATAAAGGGGAAAAAGTAACAAAAAGAGGAGGAAAAAAGAACGGAAAACAAAAGGTTCTATACAAGGTAGAGAAAGGGAATTTCGGCGTTTGAATAGCAAAACATGCTGTTTGCAAAACATAAAGAAAGAAAAGGGTGGAAAAAATAACAATGTGAAAAGAAAAAATTGGCCTGGTACTTGAATAGGTCACGCTCTGCAACACGTGCACGGAAAAAGAAATGTGCCAGGACAGATTAACCCCTTATACAGACTCTAGCCCAAACTTAACCCTTGGAAATCCAAAACAAAGTTATCGTTTTTAACTCAAAATCAAGATTGAGGGCTAGACTCGATACAGCAAATAAGCATTCTAAACGGAGAGAACAGAGAGGGCAAGAGAAGGCCAGACAGACAGACAGACAGACAGACAGACAGACAGACAGACAG
>NW_004797815.1:219956-222340 GCF_000002075.1 Aplysia californica
CAGACAGACAGACAGACAGACAGACAGACAGACAGACAGACAGACAGACAGACAGACAGACAGACAGACAGACAGAGAGAGATAGAGAGAGATGATGGGAAAGGGGGGAGAGAGATAGATCTGCGAGCGTCAGTGAGCCTAAAACTTCGCCTTGGAGAGTCCAACGTGCCGTTCAATCCGTATAACAACCCCCCATCCCCACCCCACCCCGCCACCCCCAATACAATCTATAAAAACCGAGAAATAATCAGGCGCCTCAAGTTCTGGCAGTGCTAAAAACTCTTCACAGGCTAGCGCCAAAACAACCGTCGGGGGAATCAATCCACTGTCAAAACGTCTGGCGGCATTCCTTCAGAGAGATCGGCGACCTCACGAAATCGGAGACGAAATCATGCGGCCCCCCGGTAACAGTTTAATGAAGCGAATTGGCAATCCTTAAAGAAACAACGCCACCGTTGAAACGGAACGCCACAATAAAGCGTATGTCATAAAACGCCACAGGAATTCCCGGGTACTTACAGTGTGTGACCGCATTGTAAGCTCGCAGTGGTATATTATATAACAAATAAAACAGTTTGTTTGAGTAAAGAGAAGCGCATAGACACAATAATGACCATTTATTTAGTGCTGGGAAAAGGTAAGATTGTCTTTGTTTGTTTGGGTAAGGAGAAGCACATCGACATGATGATGATTATTTAGTGCTCTGAAAAAGTAAGACAGACAGGCGAGGGAAAGTTTTAAAAAAAGTAGGACCTACCAGTGGCGCCCTCCAACCACCTGCCACACAAAGCAGGTCTTCGCGTCGAGCAAGTGGAGTATGGTGTACCGTGGACCTGTTATGGTATAGTGAGTAAAGAGAAGCTCATAGACACAACAACGATCATAATTTAGTGCTTGGAAAAAGCAAGACAGATGGACAGAAACGACAGAGGGAAAGAAAAGAAGTTGGCCCGACCAGCGGCGCTCTCCAGACACTCGCAATTGTGAGTTTCACGCCCCTGTTCTTTACATTATGGGACCCTTTAAGAGGCGGGATCCCAAAATATAATGTCCGTCTCCGATAGTACCAATCTATGTAGATGGAAAGACTTGAAACTTCCTTAAACTAGACACCCGAAGTATGGAGAAAATTTTTTTAAAACATAAGCTCTGAGAGATAAAGATTCTATAACATGTTACCTCTTCCACGAGTTAGAAGACGAGCTGATAGTTAAAACTAGAACACAAGAAGGCGAGCTAAAAAGAAATTAACGGACGGGCATTAATGACAATGTTAAAAAGAGGCAAGCGGTGAGTATGTCTGCCTCTAACTCTATCAGCCAAGAAAAAATTTTCCTCTGGGACAATAAAGTATTACTTCATCTTATCGCATCTTATCTGCTGGAAAGCGTGTTTAGCTGTTTGCCTGCCAGTAACACAATAACACAAAACAGACAGTACCATTATACCCGGGGATGAAAACAAAACAAACAAAACGAACCCCAAACAAAACAAAGGCACTGACTACGTTTAAAAAGAAGCAATCTACACCGGACCACTCGACAGTAGTCGACAAGCATAAATCCCGGGTGGCGTCGGGTGGAGACAGGGGGCGGCTATAAGAGCTTTGTTGGACCGATCCTTCTCAACGGGAGGGTGATCTCAGAAGCGACACCCACGTTCTACCGCTCCGTCTGCGACCCGGACTGATTGATCAGAAAAACCTAGACACTCACAACCTATAGATAGTACAAGAACATAATTAATATAAATCAGAACATAAACGCTCAGAACCTATAGATAGTATAAGAACGTATAGATCAGAACCGAGATTATCAGAATCTATAAATAGTAAAAGAACGTATAGTTTCGTTTTAGTAAGAGTTTTACTGCACTTGCAGTACTACAAGGTCATATAAGTGCCGAAGGTTAGATGTGTTACAAGAGAGTAACAAACATAAAAAGCAGGAGGAGAGATCATGATGATAAGTATTTGATAGGAAAGAAGGAGCAAACCACGCCAAAGCACCCACCAACCACCCACAGGAACTCTCTCTTTCTGGGCTTAGGACACTTTCACACCTTGTCGACGAATCAGAGAGCACACATCATCCCTCATTCCGGCCTCCCCGGACCGTGACCAGCCCTCATTCTGCCCTCTGCTGATGCCATTAGGAGGCTGTTCGAGTGGGCGAGGTCTTTTTATTTTCATTGCTTTTATTCCTCTGAAATTTTGACGGGGTTCCTGAACAGATTTGTTTTTCTCTCTTTTTTTAAATTTTATTTCTTGTAAGGCGTAAGAAAATACGTTTGTTTTCTTTAGTTTTAGTTTAAGTGTTTTACGGCACTTGCAATATTATTGGGTCATACAAATGCCGAAGGTTAAGAGGAATTTCATGAGAGCA
>NW_004797815.1:233900-235242 GCF_000002075.1 Aplysia californica
AACACAAATGAAACAAATGGAGACAGAAAAGCCTTTATCTCATTTACGAATCTCCGGTATTTCATTATCACGGGCGCCCGCTGACCCAAAAAGAAAACTCAATCCACCGGGCTAAAAGGTGTTGTTCGTTGCCGGCCGCACCTGTCGCTCTCTTTTTCTTTTTTTCTTCTTTTTTTTTTTTTTGCCGCCGGAACAAATAGAAATAATTTTATTGTATCGACCTAGGGCGTCATGTGTTTGGTCAGATTACTGCGTGATTCGATTGTTTGTTTGTTTGTTTGTTTGAGTAAAGAAAAGACACATCGACCGACACATTTATGGTCATTTACTGCTGGGGAAAAATTAGTCAGATATACTGAAACAACAGAGGGGAAAGGAAAGAAGTAGGACCTATCAGTGGCGCCCTCCAACCACCCGCACTGCGTGATTTGAGACAATGTTTTCACAAAGGCTAGTGATACAGTTTAGCTTTAGTAAATTTTTTACTGCGCTTGCAACACAAATAGATCATATATTAAGTGCCGAAGATTAATTTTAGTTTCAGTAAGAGTTTTACGGCATTTGCAATGCAACACAATTAGGTCATATAAGCGCAGATGATTTGAGGTGTTACAAGAGATTGACAAACACAAAAAGGAAAGAGGAGCGATCAGGACGACAGTTGATGTTTGATAGGAAAGACGGACCAAACCACACCAGAGCACCCACCAACCATCCACTAAAGAGAGTTTTGCGGCACTTGCAACACAAAAATGTCATATATCAAGTGCCAAATATTAGAGAGATTACTAGAGACACAAAGAAAAGGAGGAGAGACAAGACGATAGACGTATAACGGGAGAGAAGAATCAAACCAAACTAGAGCGCCTGCTAACCACCCACAAAGACAGATGGAGGTCTGATATGGCAGGTCGAGAAAGGAACACCGACACACAGCTACAAGGAAGGCAAAGTTCTAGTAGAGATTTTAAGGCGCTCGCAACTGCATAAGGTCATATGAGCGCCAGAAGATTAGAGGAGTTACAAGAGAGTAACAAACATAAAAAAGAAGGAGGGGGAAATAAGGACGATAGATGTTTGATAGGAAAGAAGGAGCAAACCACACCAGAGCACCCGCCAACCACCCACAAGGAAGGCAAAGTGCGCGGCCTGAAACACAAGACAGCAGGAAACAGCAGGAGACAGCAGGAAACAGCAGGAGACAGCAGGAAACAGCAGGAGACAGTAGGAAACAAAGGAAAGAGACCTACCTACAGCAGACAACACAAATCTTCGAAGTGAGAAACAGAAAAAAGAATCCTGGAACGGACAATGGGCATCGAGTGGGAAAGAGAGAGAGAGG
>NW_004797815.1:235452-236973 GCF_000002075.1 Aplysia californica
GGGGGGTTGAGTTGAGGGTTTGAACGGGAAGGCTAAAGAAGCCAATGAACCGCTCAGAGAAATCCCTGTAGTGGCTGGAAGTTTTCATTTCTTAGCATGTTCGGCATACAACTGGAAGGGAAGTAGAAGAACACTCGCTATGTCTGAAACACACCATACACCGCACATTCGAGGGGAGCTCTCTAGCAACAACAAAAAACTCCTTAAAAAGCCCAGAGTTTCTTGAGGTCGGAAGGGATACGATACTAATAAACTAACATAGCCGAAACCTTCTTGGAACTTGAAAAATGTAGTGGAAGCGTTTGGCATACCGTACAATATACAATAAAAACTACAGTAGTAAAGACAATAGTTCGTCCATCAATGTCCAGCCACGACCAATATATCTACAGAGAAGCATAGCTATTTCTTTACATAAAATATAGATTTAATAGGGATTGAAATGATTTGTGGCTTCTGCTATGGCCAATGGGGCCAATTCAGGCAGCTTTTTTAATTATTTTTTTATAATTTGAAAGATGGGGTTCAGGCAAGTACCACACCGTGTAATATCCAGTTAAATCTACCGACAAGGAAACATTTAAAGAATTATAGAAAGACTAGACAGGCCAATAGGTGAATCTACTTAAAAGACAGACGATCGGGCAAGTAAACAGGCACACAATCAAACAAAGAGTACACAGACAGTTAAATTCTCAATCACGCCTCGTCTATAGATTTTGAATACTCTTTGAAACAAATTTCTTTTCACACTTTCAAATGACTTAGCTGTAGTTCATAGTCACTGTAGCAGAAATACGGTTTAAACATTCTTTTCAGCAAAATGACCATAATGTTCCAACGATGGAAAAAAATACATAGATCTAATATACCGGAATAAAACACTTCGGAAAATAAAATATATACATGTGCATAAAATAGCTCGATCATAACACACAGACAATCTAGATACTCAAAACGGCGAAAAAAATCCATCAACAAAACACCGCCTCCTCGTCAAGCAATTTCATGGTAACTGAAAGACATAAATTATATTCGCAAACGATGCAGATTGTAAGAAACAATGGAGCAGTGCATTTTCATTTACGTTCCTCTTTACGGGCAATGCATACCTGAAAAACAAATGGCAAAGAACAGAAACAGATTTAACTCTTCATCAAAGGCAACAACACACACACACACACACACACACAAAGATAAGCGCTTGCCATTGACAGCATGTCACAGATGAATTGATTACAGCGTAGATAAAATATACATATATCTTCTAAGCGGACGAAACACAGGCTGAATACGGCGTCTTCTTTGTGCTTCGAGGCGAGCACAACAATAGAATTAAACAAGCCTTACCTGTAATATGAAGTGCACACAAATAAAATGTTGAATCCGCAATAGAAATATTTCTGCTGCTATGTTTCAATAACAGAAGGACGTTTCAAATATACACATAGAGTTGATGGATGGATTGATGGATGGATGGATGGATGGATGGATGGATGGATGGATGGATGGATGGATGGG
>NW_004797815.1:237142-240627 GCF_000002075.1 Aplysia californica
TATATAAAGATACATTGATGTAAGATGGATGGATGGGTGGGTGGATGGATGGATGGATGGATGGATGGATGGATGGATGGATGGATGGATGGATGGATGGATGGGTGGATGGATGGATGGATGGATGGATGGATGGATGGATGGATGGATGATGTCAACTTATGATACAAGGTCTCGTAAGGATAACAGACCTTGTGTCGGCTTGTGCTCAACCAAACACGTACACGTGTGGATGTGGTGTGTGTCTGTGTGTGCGCACTGGGTGAGTACATGCGTGTACGAGTGTGTTTGTGAGTGTGTGTGTGTGTGTGTGTGTGTGTGTGTGTGTGTGTGTGTGTGTGTGTGTGTGTGTGTGTGTGCATGGGTGTACACGCACGCACAAGTAGGGCCGTGTTGGTGTGATTTATATTTCATGTGGCTTTTCAAAAAATTAAATTCGACCATGATGCAATAGAATACTTTTATAAAATCTAATGTGCAGTTGAGAACATAAGCAGAGTATTGCCAATAAGCATCAGCTCAGAATGATAAAGGTGTGTGTTGTCCAACGAGTGAAAATTAAACCATTCTCAACGAAACCTCAAAAACCAAGGATTAAATCTCGAAGGAAGAGAAGAAAAAAAATGTGCCAATAAGGTCTGGTTAAAATTAGAAACAGAACTGGCCAAGGACCCGGAGTTCCTTCATTTTCAAAAGACATTTCTAAAAAAATTTTGAGAAAACTGTATGTTTCAGGTTCCCATTTAATTTTATTTTCCTTTTTCAAAAGACAGTTCTAAAATTTTGTTGAGAGAACTATATGATTCAGGTTCCCATGTAATTTTTATTTTCATTTTTCAAAAGATAGTTCTGAAATTTCTTTGACAAAATAAAAATAGGGGTTCAGGTTCACATTTACCTTCTGTTTTCAAAAGACAGTTCTGAAATTTCATTGAAAAAATCATAGGGTCTGGGTTCCCATTTACCTTCCGTTTTCAAAAAACGTTTCTGAAATTTCGTTGAGAAAACTATTTGGGTTCAGGGTTCCCACTTACCTTCCCGGAACAACGTGGGCATGGACTGCGACAGCTTGGCCATAGCTCGGAAGTTGCTTCCGCTCCCAGCACCATCGACAGAGTTGTCCTCGTGGTCCACTCGGCGCGCCTGGATCTGTCTGAGCAGAGAGTCGCGGTCCATGGGCCGGCCTTGTTGGTGTCCGGCTGCTGGTGCTGTGACCGTTGCTGCCTGGAGCTCCTCTCTGGACTTGCTGCGCCGGATGTTGGCGACCCCTGCGTGGGGCGTGGCTTTAAAAGTATCGACAATTGAGGAGGAGGAGGAGGGAGGGAGAGGTGGGGACTCTCCGCGTGATGTCGTTGTTGGAAAGTAATCCGAGTTGCGGTTAGGCTGCGCTGCTGACCGTACGCCGCCTGTGGTAGAGCGAGCAGAAGTTGTTGAGTGGATTGGGACATCTGCTCTCCCCGTACCGAGTCCCGATTTTGAAGATAGAAATGACGCCACAATGCTGTTTTCTGCCGACCCTGACAGTTTGGGAGCTGAGGAACTGGCAGATATCGAGGATGTGGAAGACACATGGGACGAAGAGGAGGAGGAGGAGACATTTTTGGTTGTCTGGCTAGACGTGGGGCCAGAGGGGTTGATGTTGCTGTTAGCGAGGGAGGAAATGGAGTTGATGGACTTAACGGTTATGGAAGGCTGCGAGTCTGTCGAGGCACTGGAGATGTTGGATTTGTTTTCGTTGCCCGTTTTCTTGACGTAGACACCTCCGTTGTTTCTCTCTGTTCTTTGCTCACTGGACGTCCCGCTCGACGGATAACTGAACTGGTCAGGGGCAACAACCCCAGATTTACCGTTGGAAACAGAGTAATCATCAATTACCTCCCTTGAATTTCTATTCGATTTCAACCTCGCTCTCGCCGCTTCCAGTTCATTCACACCGCCGTTACTGTCGCTGCTGCTGGTGGTAGTTCCGCTCGGCCGTTGAGCTTGTGGGATCTGCTGTTGTGGCCTGCCGTTGATGAGCACCACAGGCTCGTCCTGTAGTCCCGACTGCTGCTGCTGCTGTTGAGGCGCCCCCGTGTTGTTGCCCTTGATGAAGAGAAAATTATTGGAGGGTCGAGCGGCCGGTCGTCTGCTCTCGCTTATGCAGACGCTGCTGCTGGACCGGACCACCGCCCGGCTGGGAGACAGGTTAGTGTGGCTGCCACTCAGTGCGCGGGGGTTAGTGCTGTGCGGGGGGAGCTGGTTCAGGGCCGTGTTGCTGCCGAACGACTGGGCGAGCAACCGGACGCTGGGCAGACCTCGGAACTCTTGGCCACCAGAAGACGAGGAGGAGGAAGAGCCCGAGGCCGCCGGCGTTTGCAATAAGATCTGGGACTTACTCACTCCTTGAGCACGCTGGAGAGGGCTGGTGTGGGCGAAAGAGGGGGCGGGGGTGTCCGCGTTGGGCGCTCCGGTTTGTTTGGACCGAAGCACGCGGATTTGCGAAGCGGAGGAGGAGGAGGAAGAGGAAGAAGAAGACGAAGACGCGGGATTCGCTGAAGCGGAGGAAAAAGGGGACGAAGCAATAGCTGAAGAGGAGGAGGATGAGGAGGGTGGTCGAGGCGGGAGTGCAGCGGATACAGGGGTGGAGGAGGAAGAGGATGATGAGGAAGCAGCTGTTGTAGAAGTGTATCGCGAGGATACTGGGTCCCCTTTCTCAGCGGAGTCCCTAGCTGGGAACACAGAAGTGGTCACAACTCGAGGCTGGGACCCTGCTCGCCTTTTTACATACAACCCACCACCACCGCCACCGCCACCACCACCAGTAGTAATAGTAGTAGTGGAAGAAGAAGAAGATGAAGAAGACGACACCATTCCACCATCGTTTGTGTTTTCGTTGGCGCTAGAATTGACCCCTGACCCTCTTCGGCCCGTGCCAGATATCCCCCCAGCCACTGAGGCAAGATTGGCGTCCTTCAGCCACGCTCTGTTCCCAAGATTGGCGCCCACAGCGGCCCTATCCTCGCTCTCACTGTTGCCTGCGTAATTCCCACCAATTCTACTAGCGCCCTCATTGTTATTACTTCTACCCCCAGCATTATTATTACTACTTGCGCCATTTGTAGTTGAAGTTCTCAAAATAATAGGGGCGTTATGAGACCTATTACTGCTAAACCCTCTATTAGCAACCACCGCTGCGTTTTGCTTAATATCTCGGATATGTTTGAGAGATTTAAAAGGTGAGGAGGAGGAGGAGGAGGAGGAGGAGGAGGAAGCAGAAGCGGATGGGGGAGGAGGGGAAGAAGCAGCGTCGTTGGCCGGCTGATTGACAGCGTGCAGCGACTTGCTGCGCTGGATGTTGCTCGACTTGACAGGGGAGACCACATTGGGTTGTGTCCCTTTGGCCGAGTTGCGACGGATCAGCTGGGAGCCGGACCCGTGAACGTTTTGCTGTGAGGGGCGGGGAGGGAAGGATGGAAGGAGGGAGGGAGGGGGAAAAAAGAAGG
>NW_004797815.1:241151-243571 GCF_000002075.1 Aplysia californica
TAATAATAATTACAATAACAATAACAATAAAACGAACTCGTGAAAATTACTACAAATAAAAACAAAATATTTAAAATCTACATTCCTGAGAGCTACTGTTAAATTAAAGAAAGGGAATGATAGGGATGAGGGAAAAGCCTTCACCAGTTTTAATTAGCTCAATAACTTATCCACAAATTTATGTTCCACTGGTAGAAGTTACATCGCTCTATTTGGCGAGAGAATAATGTATAAACATGGTATCTTTTCTAAAAAATAGGTTGCCATTTACCGATTAGATCTTTCAAACTAACTGAGAATAATATAATTAATTCTGACTAAACTATACGTGTACATCCATACCAATAAATCAACATACCGTATAAGTAATGTGAGTTGTATGATTTAATGATACTTTCTTCCTGGAAGGCAATTTAGTCAAGATTAAAGTATAGAAGCAGAACTTCTAGAATAATTATGCCCCTGTTCCCTTTAAAATATCTGAACACACGAAACACAACTTTTACATCGATCCAAACCGGACTGTCAGTGGTTACGATCTAACATTCAAAACAAATCCAAAACAAAAACAAAAAACCAAATTGCATTAATTAGTTATGTCCAAAGGTTTTATTTGCACACATGCGGTGGGAGCGCAGGGCTCGCACTTTTTAACCTATCTGCAAGTGCGGGTCGAAATGCCTTCAACTCAGTAAGTAGTAGAATGTTAGTATGTACCAACGTGCAGCAGTGCCGCAACAAACACAAAATGCAGCAGCAAACCAATAATGGTCAGAAATATAATAATTTGACTAGATTTATTAAGTAAACATCGACGCATTATAATCATTTTAAAGGACGGACAAGTTATTGCAATCATCATGAGATGAGCGATAGGTGTGTATCAATCGTTTCTTTAGCGTATATCAAAGATAACCCACAGCTGCCCGGCCATTTCGCTGAGTTTTGCGATGCAACAAATTACTTTTCCCTTTATTCATTGAACTGCACACGATTTCTTTAATCATCCACCAACCGAGGTTCAACGAAAACAAGCTACTCTCATAATACTCATAAGCCACATCTATGGAGACTAACTGCTTTAAGGGCATATATAATATATGTATAACACTACAACTTTATATGCTGGAGTATGCTTTCATTTATATCAAATATAAAAACATTTACATAAATATAACGTTACATCCATTTCCCATATCAGAGCCTGTCCTTTTCTTATTTCAACTTTATATTATGCTGTGGTATGCCTTCATTCATATAGATATAAAAACATTTCAGCGCCAGGGTCCTTTGATATTGCACGGTTATATAAACAGAGACACACATACCTCCCCCTTACCTCAACCCCACTTTTGCCCCCTGACCTCACCCATTCCGTCCTCTTTTCCTATTCCTAACAACGAAGTCTTACAAAGTACATATTCTGTGGGACTTTACAATTACAATATGAAAAGCAGTACATGAATACAATAGAGACGTCACGCATGGCTACGAGGTAAGTATTGAAGAAGCCCTAACCACAACGTCGCCCTGTAAACTCTCTGTCAAGGCAGGCGGGAGGGCGGTTACGTGTATACAAAAAAAGTGTACAGACAGGCAAGCACGTATTGCACGGGTACGACTGGCAATACACAATATGGTAAGAAAGATAACATTATTATGTTGTACTCCTATATATGGACAACAGTTATGAGATAGACATAATATCGTTTGTGGCCGTTCCTTTTCCGATGCTGCATGGCATACTGTTGTTCAGCTTATGTTAGCTATATTTTCCTATATATATACAATATTCCACGTATTCGCACATCAAAAGCAAGAATAAGTACATAATTTATAGGAGTCAAAATAAACGGTCTCTATAGGAAAAAAACACCACACACACAAAAAACACACACACACACAAACGCATACAATCTGGAAGGGTGCAGAATCAAATCGCAGGGACTCAAGACTTTAAAAAAGGACGGGAAATGCGAAGCAAAGCAAAATAAACCAGGAGAAAAAAAAATCATCAACGGCAAAACAAAATAAAACAAAACCCAACCTTGACTACAGAACACAATCCAGTGCACCATCAACGAAACAAATCAAAAGGTGATGAAAAGCAGGGGGGGGGTGTCAACGGTGTGCCCAAAAGTTAAAAAAACAAAACAAAACAAATCAAAAATCGAATAAGATTTCGCATCATACTAGGCCTAATATCTAAAATAAAGAGACGTTACACTTGACATAAAAAGACCAGGTAGTCAAACAACGTGATGAGAAGTCGCGAGGGAAGGTATCGAAGATGGACATCTGCTGAAATAGTAATCTGAGTAAAACCAGCCTGGAATTCAAGAAAACTCAAAAGCAATAATTTTCAAACACCTCCTTATGCAGTTACGAGCGCGTATAACCGCACCAAAACTTTTTTTTAC
>NW_004797815.1:243671-244832 GCF_000002075.1 Aplysia californica
CTCCCCCCAAAAAAACCCACTTCCCGTTGGACTCTTTACAAAAATCTAAACATCAGAAGAGAAAAAAAAATTGCTGTCCATAAAATGAAACGACATCTTATAATTATCATTGGTCTATTTTTTAAATTATGTTTTTCTTTATTTATTTGGAGGGGGTATCATTAAAATGCTCTTGGGGTATAAATACATGATTTCCTTAAAATATGTTCCTTAAGAAAATGTCTTTCCTTACGACTCGAATAAAATTCTATCATAGAAGTTTTAATGGACCCAGCACGCACACATAAAAAAAGAAATCGAGACCCTATTGAGAGGTAAGGGCTGGGAGTTGTATGTGGCATGAAATTAGGAATTAAATTGTCTCACGAACACCTTCAGGACCATATAAAATATTAAGTTCTATGAAATTGAGGGAATCGACCTCATATCTTTCGTCTGCAACTTCCCAAAGGCCTAACCATTACATCACAGACCATCGTCACCAGGGTGTATAAATTGATAAAGTCAGTTTGTGGGTGGTTGGTGGGTGCTCTGGTGTGGTTTGCTCCTTCTTTCCTATCATTCATCTATTGTCCTGATATCTCCTCCTCCTTTTTTGTGTTTGTTACTCTCTTGGGACACCTCTAATCTTCGGCACGTATATCACCTAATTGTGTTGCAAGTGCCGTGAAACGTTTACAAAAACAAAACAAAAGTGTGTTTCGTTAGTCTTCCCTCTTTTTAAATTCGAGTATTCTGTAAAGTAAAGTACACACGCTCGCCTACACCTGTCTGACGAAAAAAAGCAATTCAGTGACCATTAAAAAACACACAAAGCCACCGCCAAAAAGGCTTTTAACGAACAAAAAACGAAAACAAAAAGGAAACAAACAAACAAAGAAGAAAAACACAAACAAAACAAAACAAAAAAGAAGAAAATTTTCCACCATGTACCTGTGAAAAAAAAAGTTTTTAAGACACCTTAAAGACCAGAAAACACACTAATCACTTCAATCCCCGTCATGGGTGGATATCTGCATGAAAATCTAGCACTCTGTCCAGACCATCATAACCATTATCCTACTTAATTAACGTATTTGTCGTAAGAACTTATAAAGACACAGCATTCCACAAACCTAGGCCAGCCCCTTTTTCCGTCTGTCCTCAACCCCTGCCCCGCTC
>NW_004797815.1:246241-247779 GCF_000002075.1 Aplysia californica
TTTTACCACTTCTCCTCATCTATCTGTCTATTTATCTATCTGTAAATGCTCTGATCACGCACTAACAATTAGAACTGGTTCAATTCTTCGATGTAAAGCGTACTCAGTTTATTTTTTTTTAAAGTCATGGTATTTTACCACTTCTCCTCATCTATCTGTCTATTTATCTATCTGTAAATGCTCTGATCACGCACTAACAATTAGAACTGGTTCAATTCTTCGATGTAAAGCGTACTCAGTTTATTTTTTTAAAAGTCATGGTATTTTACCACTTCTCCTCATCTATCTGTCTATTTATCTATCTGTAAATGCATATCTCTCTCTCTCTCTCTCTCTCTCTCTCTCTCTCTCTCTCTTTGACCGCACACAAGGCTACTGTAATGGACAACAGGCATGCTATAATAATCTTATGCTATCACCCTCTCCCCTCCCAAATGGCCACGCCCCATGACCACACCCCACGGCTGACACTCACACCATGCATCATGACACGTCGACCCGGCATGCAGTGCACACAATGTGTCCTACTCTAGCCTAGGCTTTCTTAGATCTAAGACAACTAAGGTCCTCCTACTACACTGGCCAAGGTCCTACTCCATCAATAGACCGGAGAACGAGCGAAAACAGTCGCGTGTCCCCAGAACGAAAAAATGTGGGCTTTTACGCACTGCAACTACTTAGATTATGGTCCAGACATTTCGCTACCTTAGAATTATAAAGTTCTATTAAATATTTTTTGCCGTTTTGAGTTATTAAGACCATGACATCAGACATTCATGCGCTATCTGCTCTATCAAAATCGTAAACTGATTATTCGGAGTCGTTATCAAGATATTCAAACAAAAGCATTCGAAAAAACTTGACATGTCATGTTGTAAAGCTAAATAATTTTGACGTCAAATTTCTCAATACTACGTAGCCTACTGAGCAAACAGAACTTTGTAATTTCTAAGGTAGCGGTGTGTTTCAGTCGTAAACTATAATGTATTTTGTTGGGCGTTATACACCCCATCGACAATATTTCGATCATTTAGGAAGCGGAATGCTTCCACACTGGCCTACTTGTCAGGGACAATCTAGGCTGAGACGAATAAATTACCCCCACAAGGGAATCAAACTCACGTCTTTAGCGTGAGACGAAACCAAAACCTTCACTTTCCAAGACACAACAGTCTACCTTAAGTCATCTCAAGACACTTAGAGCACTAGATTCACTGTCTTTTTGACAATAATTTTTTGACAATTACACGTATGTTTTTAGTCATCATTTTTGTGAACACAAAAGAAAAGAGAAGTTATTGCCGGAAACTCAAACGTCCATTTGGCTAACTATAATTAATAATATAATATTCTACGGACACCGCGGACGTGTGTCAACAAGGGATCGCTAAACACCGTGATCACCTAAAACATCTAGTGAGTCTATCAGATAGAACTACACACAGACACTACAGTTACAAAGCCTATTCGAGAACTAGGCTAACAGTTACAAAGCGCTCTACGAGTTGAAAGAGAGAGCAGGAAAATACGAGGGGGGG
>NW_004797815.1:251212-252680 GCF_000002075.1 Aplysia californica
CTCTCTCTCTCTCTCTCTCTCTCTCTCTCTCTCTCTCTCCTTCTCCCATCTCTCATTTCTGTTCTTTCCATATATCGCTCTTCAAGCTAAAAAACAAAAAAAACAATGGATACTACTACATCGACCTCACATAGTGTGTTCTTGTCCCGGTCCTTTCTCGTCTCCATACGACTGAAAAGTATACGGTATTACCTTTAACTTTAACAGCAGTGACAACCCGTGAACTGGCCGCGTAGACATTTGAGTTCATTCACTAAACAATAAAATTATCAAACCTTGGACACTTGACATTTGACTTCCCTGCTCGAAATGTCTGTGGTCTGTACCTTTTAAACTAGAGCTGGGCGGAGAATCGATCCCTGAACCGATTCCCTCGCTTAGTGCGCTACGGAAGAAAAGTTCTGATCCCTTTGTACGTAAACTATCGGTTACCAATTACTTTATTTATTAAAATCCTCTTTTTATAAAGAATTTGTTTTAGACACAAAAAGCAGGTGCCTTGCAGTGTTCCGAAATCAAGGTTATCCTAAATCCTGAGCATGTTCGGAGCCAGCCAGGTAACCACAGAAAGAATTCACATGAGATAAAAGTAATTGGGCTCGTGGTCGATTCCTACGATTCCTAGCTTTTAACAATTGGAAACCTGACCGCCCACCACTACTTTAAACACCTCTCACCACCCCCCTCACCCCCACCCTCTTTTCTTACAGTCACCGTTTCTTCATCTTCCCTTCTCTCTGTATAGTCCGGCTGGGCTTTTCTGTACACGTTAGTTACGAAAGAAGAGACAAAATTCAAGCACAAGGCTGAACCCCGACCTGATATCACAAAAGCAACCCCTAAAAGATGAGGAACCCTATTTCACTATCAGACGAGGGATATATCATTTACTAGACGACATTTGCTGCAGCGAAGGACAGGGTGAAGTGGAGGTGGAGGTCCATGGTCGCCCACGCCAGTCGGCAAGGCACCGGATGATGATGATGAGACGACATTTGTTCGAGTAAAAAGAAGCACTTTGAAACAAAGCGCTCATTTAGTGATGGGAATAAGTAAAACCCAAAAAAAGGAGGAGAGATACGGCAAACAGATGTTTGATAGGAAAGAATGAGCAAACCACACTAGAGCACCCGCCAAACACCCACAAATTGTGATGATGGGGTGAAATAAATGGTGAAACGATATGGGTTTAACGCCCCTATCAACCTATTAGGTCATTAATTTATGGACCTGTCCGGTGTGCAATGACGTTGTTGACCAGGACAGGTAATGCAGGAAATACAGGTAGGTTATTAATTAAAGAGGCAGGACCTCCAAGTTTAACGTCCATCTCCTAAATGACCGAGCCAGACGGGAATTCATGCTAAGAGCCTTTCCCAGGGACAAAACGTCGGACTGAGCAGACGTCCGAGTGCCGATGAGGGCGTAAAAACACATTACATCAACAACAAATTATTTTTTTATATAT
>NW_004797815.1:253082-255730 GCF_000002075.1 Aplysia californica
GACAGACAGGCAGGCAGACAGACAGACAGACAGACAGACAGACAGTTAAGAAGCAGCACCTTCCAGTGGCGCCCTCCAACCGCCTACACAGAAGGATCCACACAAAATCCCCAGGCATTAAGACCGCTAAAAGCTTCCGGCGGATAAGCCTGGCCACAAGCCGTCGACAGATAACATTATTAGCATAGAGGCCCCGAGTACATGGATAGATGGAAGGATGAGGACGGACTTAGCTCGAGGTCTTGAACATCTGCCGGATTTGATGCAGGTGTTTTTTATGCGCCCATCGACACAATTTGGGTCATGCAGGAAATTTCTGACCCTACCTGTCAGGGCCAACCCAGTTTGTTTGTTTTTTTAGTAAGTATTTTACGGCACTAGAAACACAATAAGGTCATATAAGTGCCCAAGATTAGAGGCGTTACAAGAGAGTAACAAACACAAAAATGAAAGAGGGGAGATAAAGACGATAGGTGTTCGATAGGAAACAAGAAGCAACCCACACCGGAGCTCCCACCAACCACCCACCAACCCGGTTTAATTTTTGTTTGAGTAGATGTTTTGTGGCACTTATCGATTAAGTTTTGGTCAAGGGCCAAACGGGGCTGAGAGGGATACAACACCCCAGCAGAAAGACGGGACCGAGGTACTTTAATTTTTTTTTAATTCTCCACTCGGGAATCGAACTCGGATCTCCTACGTACGACCGCGAAGAGCCTAACCACTACACCACAGACGCTAGTGCTTATTCTGGTCACAAGACGTTGAGAGATTACGTTATCAGTTTTAGTTTAAGTAAGAGTTTTGCGGCACTTGCAACACAATAAGGTCCTATAAGTGCCGAAGAATACAGTATCTCGAGGAAGAAGATAAAACTGCTTTGCAAAAATAGAAAAGAGTACAAAAGATATCAGAAATCGCTGTACAAAAAATATCGATTAAGCAAAACGAAAGCAATATTTAATATTAATAATAATAGATAGCATTTGTATAGCGCTAATCCCCGCTCAACAGCAAGCTCTATGCGCCTCAAAATCTATACTATTACCCCAGCCGACCTGAGAGCATTCTGAAACAAACTCAACTTCCTGCTGGGAAGTGCAAGCAGCTATTTATAGGCACTAAAGCACTAACACACTGACAAGATCTTTCGCTGTCTATGGCCGGGTACCCATTTCCACCTGGGTGAAGTGAGGAAAATTCGTGTTAAGTGCCTTTCTCAAGGACGCAACATCGGGCCCGCGGCTCGAACCCCCGACCCCGTAGCCTCACGATTACGAGTCCGGTAGCCTAACCATTAAGTCACTGACGCCAATATTTGGCAGTCTTGAGGGGCAATAGACAGATATAAAATGATAAGCAGCATAATATATTATAGATCTTGACCAACAAGACCGAGAGCATACTACAGAAAAACTACAGCAGCACAGTATACCACAGCCGACAAAAGAAAGCTATAAAAAAAATATTTAAAATAAGGAAAAGAAAACTTATTTATCCCCGTGGGGAGAGAAAATGCTTTTAATGTTGCACCCTGGTTTACGTTCTCATCGACAGAACTCAAATCATTTGAGAGGCAGACTGCTTTGACCCTGCGTTTCTGGATCAACCCGGCTGAGAGAGGTACAATTTTCCAGCGGAACAACGTACATACTCGATGTTGTTGTTGTTGTTGTTGTTGTTGTTGTTATCGATCCAGCAACAGCTGGGCTCTCGCCCTTCTGTCAATACCCTGAAGTGATAAGTGCAGGTTTGCTGCATTTTCTGTAACGTTCCATAGAGTGTGTTGTTAATGTTAGGTCTTGGAGGGGGGGAATGTAGCTCTGATATGAGACACTCGATAAAAACCTCACCCCACACGGAAACTGAACTGACGTCTTCGGCGTGCAATGGCGAAGCGTATTTGTGCGCTACACCACAAACGCCAGTTGGGATAACGCAACAAGAACAGACAGGAACAACAAGGTGTTTTTGTTTGTATGTTTGTTGGTTGGTTGGTTGGTCGGTTGCTTGGTTGCTTGCTTAGTAGGTAGGCTTTTGGTTGGTTGGTTGGTTAGTTGGTTGGTTGGTGTGATTGTTTGTTTGTCTGTTTGAGTAAAGAGCAACACATCGACCCAATAATATTCATTTTTTAGTGCTGGGGAAAAGTGAGACAGGCGGAAACAACACAGGGAAAGTACAGAAGTAGGAGCTACCAGTTGCGCCATCGCCAACCATCCGCACAACGATGTGGAAAACAAGAAGTGGGACATACCAGTGTCGCACTCCTACCTACCACCCACGAGAGGGATGAGAGAAGGAGAAACATGACAGTCGACAGCTGAACAAAACAATAAGCATCGCCACACCTTCCACGCCTCAACATGAGAAATGGCCCTAAAAGAAAGGGGTTATATATTAGAAGCGCCTTGACTCAAGCAAGGGCGGTCATAATAATAACCTTAAGACTTTCTTTCTTAAAAGGCTAGAAATACGAGTAAAACTAAAATGCAACAGTCAAATGGGGAAATTGGGAACAGCAGTAGAAAAAAAATTCAAGTTGGCGAGAACACACACATAAACGCGGACACACATAAACGCACGCGGACACACATACGCACGCGCGCACACACAGGGAGAGAGAGAGAGAGAGAGAGAGAGAGAGAGAG
>NW_004797815.1:257136-258448 GCF_000002075.1 Aplysia californica
TAGATAGATAGATAGATAGATAGATAGATAGATAGATAGATAGATAGATAGATAGCCATCGCAGTAATTACTCTTTTTTTGTAAGTGTTTTACGGCGCTTGGAACTGCATGTGGTCATATGGGCGCACTCTTTCGAGAGAACGAACGTTGAGTAATTTCGGGACTTAAAATTATGAAAACCAGTAACGCAACTGAAACGTCTCAATATCGGCAATGTTGATCTTTTAAAAAACGTTCCTTCTTTCTAAAAAGAAATAAAACTTCGTAAAAAGTAATTGAGACTACATGTAAGCTTTGTTGATCTTTAAAAAAAAAAACGTTCTCTCTTTCTAAAAAGAAATAAAACTTCGTAAAAAGTTATTCTCACTGCAGTTAACCCAGTTGAGTTTCTTTAATCAGCTGTGATGGTATCCAATTACATGCCTGATTGCTTAATCTCTGTTAAATCGATTTTAAAACAACTGCATGTCTTAATTAAAAGATTATAATAATATGTAATAAATTACATTTTATTGATCCCTGTACTAAAAATTGTGTTACGATGGCAAACATCCATATTTGGCGCTCATATGACCTTAGATGCAATGAGTAGCGAGCGCCGTAAAACATCTACTAAAACAACACAAAAAATTCCAAACATAAGCAAACATACATACATACATGTGTATATAATATAAATAGTATATATCTACATGCATACTTCAACAGTAACATAATAAATATAAAACATACACATACTCACAAACGTTTCTTATTTAAGTAAAGAGAAGCACATCGACACAATAATGGTCATTTAGTGTTGGGAAAAAGTAAGACAGACAGACAGACAGACAGAAACAACAGAAGGGAAAGTAAAGAAGTAGGACCTACAAAAGGCTCCCTCCAACCACCCGCATACTCACAAACGAACTTGATTTTCTTAAATGAGGAAATTGTTAAGTGCACATTGAAGAGAACGATCACTTGTTCTTTGAGAAACGAAGTACTCCAGAGCAATATTTCACGACCAGCTGTTTTTGAACACTTCTACTTGTGCAAATGAAGCTCCACCATAATATATTATATCTGACGACGAGTTCTCGTTCGTAAATAATGGAAGCTGGCAACGCAAACATTTGACATAATATTTACTTTTAAGAAGAAAATCGAGAGATTAGACTTAAGATTGGGGCTTATAAATGATAAAGCTTGATTACCCACAATATATTACGAATATCGTACATATGTGTGTGAAGCGTGTATTTGTATTTATGTGTGTGTGTGTCTGTTTGTTTGTGTGTGTGTTTGTGCTTAAAACATAACTCCATACCCT
>NW_004797815.1:259226-260556 GCF_000002075.1 Aplysia californica
GACAGACAGACAGACAGACAGACAGATGGATAGATAGTTGAATAGATAGATAGATAGATAAATAGATAGATAGATAGATAGATAGAGCCATCGCAGTGATTACTCTTTTTTTTGTAAAAGTTTTACGGCGCTCGCAACTGCATACGGTCACATGAGCGCACTCTTTTATAGAGAGAACGAACTTTGAATAATTTCGGGACTTATAATTATGAATTGAAATAACAATAATACCCGCTATAAATCTGAACAACCAGTAACGCAACTGAAACCTTCGCAATAAATAAGAGAGCCGAATTGCGAACAACATGTAGGCTCTGTTGATCTTTAAAAACGTTCCTTCTTTCTAAAAATAAATAAATAAAACTTCGTAAAAAGTTATTCAGACTGCAGTTAACCCAGTTGAGTTTCTTTAATCAGCTCTACCGAATCGATTTTAAAACAACTGCATGTCTTAATTAAATGATTATAATAATAAGTAATAAATTACATTCTATTGATCCATGTACTAAAAATTGTGTTACGATGGCATATTTGGCCCTCGTATGACCTTACATTATGCAGTTGCGAGCACCATAAAACATCTACTAAAACAACACAAAAACATCCTCACATAGCAAACATACATACAATCATACTTCAACACTAACATAATAAATATAAAACATACACATACTCAAAAACGTTGTTTTTTTCTTTGAGTAAAGAGAAGCACATAGACAAAATAATGGTAATTTAGTGCTGGGGAAAAGTAAGACAGACAGACAGAAACAACAGAGGGGAAAGTAAAGAAGTAGGACCTACAAGAGGCTCCCTCCAACCACCTGCATACTCACAAACGAACTTGATTTTCTTAAATGAGGAAATTGTTAAGTGCACATTGAAGAGAACGATCACTTGTTCTTTGAGAAACGAAGTAGTCCACAGCAATATTTCACGACCAGCTGTTTTTGAACACTTCAACTAGTGCAAATGAAGCTCCACCATAATATATTATGTCTGATGACGAGTCCTCGTTCGTAAATAATGAAAGCTGGCAACGCAAACATTTGACATATTTACTTTTAAGAAGAAAATCGAGAGATTAGACTTAAGATTGGGGCTTATAAATGATAAAGCTTGATTACCCACAATATATTACGAATATCGTACATATGTGTGTGAAGCGTGTATTTGTATTTATGTGTGTGTGTGTCTGTTTATTTGTGTGTGTGTTTGTGCTTAAAACATAACTCCATACCCCTTCACACCGTTCTCATTCATCTACGGGCCCTCATGCATGTGCATGCATTCGCAGGCATGGACGTAAGCGCTAGTACACACACACAAACAC
>NW_004797815.1:261756-263463 GCF_000002075.1 Aplysia californica
TTTCACGTAATATGTAGATTGTAGATAGAGGGAAGGTGAGGAAAGGGTCACCCACTGCAAGTATACGACGCCGTGGTGTTGTGGCGTATGGCTAGGGGGGGCGTCAGGTATAGCGATGTTTTTGGTTTTAGTAAGAGTATTACGGCACTTGCAACACAATAAGATCATAATAATATAAGTCCCGAAGAAAAGATGTGTATATCTAGTAGTCGTCTTCCACCCCACTGACTTCACGCAATATGTAGATGATAGATAGAGGGAAGGACCAGGTGAGGAGGGGGTCACCCACTGTAAGTATAAGTATAAGACGCCGCGGTGTGGCGTATGACTAGGAGACATCGGGTACAGTGACCTTTTGTTTTGTTTTAGTAAGAGTTTTACGGCACTTGCAACACAATACGATCATATAAGTCCCGAAGAATAGATCTGTGGACCTCGTAGTCTTCCTCCAACCAACTGACTTCACTTAATATGTAGCCTAGATTGTAGATAGAGGAGAGGTGAGGAGAGGGTCACCCACTGTAAGTATAAGACACCGCGGTGTGGCGTATGGCTAGGGGGCGTCAGGTATAGCGATGTTTTTGGTTGTAGTAAGAGTATTACGGTACTTGCAACACATGTCTTATAGATGTCCAAGATTAGAGGTGTTACTAGAGCGTAACGAAGAAAGAAAAGAAGGGGGAGAAATAGTTTGTTTGCTTCTCTGAGAAGCACATCGTCATAATAATGGCCATATAGTGCTGGGGAAAAGTACAGAGGGAACGTAAAGGAGTAAGACCTACCAGTGGCGACCTCCAGCCATCCGCGAGGAGAAATACAGACGATAGATGTTTGAATTGAAAAAATGAGCGAACCACACCAGAGCACCCACCAACCTCCAATGCCAAGTACAATCATTACGGGGTAGAATGGGTCACAGGCCATCCAACTGGAGATGCTGCTTAATACGAGAGCAGGTAGTGTCACTATCATTGTGTATGTTTAATATACCCATTTCAACACTGCAAGGTTATTTACGAGGAGAGAAATAAACGTTCCTCTCCTATAGGACGGAGCCAAATTTATGGGTAGAAATCCTTTAAAATATTCCCAAAACAAGCCAAGTTCAGAACGGCCCGTTAGCGATTTGAATCATTTGTTTCAGAGCCCAGCATGATAGCAACTGAGCTTATAGTGCTCCCCGAAGAATGCAAGTGTATAGGAACAATTGAATATAAGTGTAAAAGAACTATTGGTGTAATTATCAAACAAAAACGGGGTGATTCAATGAGCCGGTCCAGCTAACGTCTCCATTACGCCAACATAAGCTCCGACATATGTTTTGTAGATTTAGTAAGAGTTTTACGGCACATGCAACACAATTGGGTCTTATAAGTACCACAAAGTAGAGATGTTGCAAGAGAGTACCATACAAAGAAAAGAATAAGAGACAAGGACGATAGAGCTTGATGGGAAAGAAGGAGCAAACAACACCAGAGTACCCACCAACCACCCGCTGAAAGCCACGTTTGTTTACGTAAAGACAAACACACGGAGACAATAACGGCTATTTGGCGTATGGAAAGAGAAAGATTTGTTTGAGAAAAGAGAAGCACATCGACACAATAATGGTCAATTGGTGCTGGGGAAAAGTAAGACAGACAGACATAAATAACAGAGGGAAAGTACAGAAGTAGGATCTACCAGTGGCGCCTTAGAACCACCCGT
>NW_004797815.1:264304-265574 GCF_000002075.1 Aplysia californica
TCTCTCTCTCTCTCTCTCTCTCTCTCTCTCTCTCTCTCTCTCTCTCTCTCTTCCATACACATAGTACATAGATTAGGTGCTTACACTTACAAACAGACCCACAGTCACACGCGTATGATATAAATGAGCAACAAGTGTTAACGATAGTAATGTTAGATTAGATAATTACTCAGTATTCTAAAGTGTAAGTAGGCGAATAGAACAGGCTTCACAGTCGTAAGAAATACATGTATATTTTACAAGATAATGAAAATGTAGAAATACAATTGATAATTTAGATCCACGTTCTGTACAGGGGCACGTTTTCTTTTCTTTTTTTAAATATATTTCCGATGATGCTACACGATGTATTCTGAAACCATGCTGTGGGCGAACAAAATAAGTTACATGCTACACATCTGAGTAAATTTGCACCTTCATAGAACCGGTCAAACCGAGTCACGAGAAATCACAACTGTCACGTGTGCACACCAGAGAGTAAACCGTAACATGGTAATACTGTAAAACTCTGGTGTACACGCCATAAAAACAATAATCCAAGCGTCCCAAAGTATGGCTTCAAGCATGAAACTCCGACCCAAGTAAAGCCGTCAAAGACGTACACGTTCTGCAACTGAAATCATTTTTCAAACGTTTAGCTAGTTAGCTTTACTTTACGGCACCTGCAACTCAAGCGGGTCAACAACTGCGTTTTTGTTTGTTGAGTAAAGAGAAGCACATCGACTCAATAATAGTAATTTAATGTTGAGTAAAGAGAAGCACATCGACTCAATAATAGTCATTTAATGTTGGGTAAAGAGAAGCACATCGACTCAATAATGGTCATTTAATGTTGGGTAAAGAGAAGCACATCGACTCAATAATGGTCATTTAATGTTGGGTAAAGAGAAGCACATCGACTCAATAATAGTAATTTAATGTTGGGTAAAGAGAAGCACATCGACACAATAATAGTAATTTAATGTTGAGTAAAGAGAAGCACATCGACACAATAATAGTAATTTAATGTTGAGTAAAGAGAAGGACATCGACTCAATAATAGTAATTTAATGTTGAGTAAAGAGAAGGACATCGACTCAATAATAGTAATGTAATGTTGAGTAAAGAGAAGCACATCGACACAATAATAGTAATGTAATGTTGAGTAAAGAGAAGCACATCGACTCAATAATAGTAATTTAATGTTGAGTAAAGAGAAGCACATCGACTCAATAATAGTAATTTAATGTTGAGTAAAGAGAAGCACATCGACTCAATAATAGTAATTTAA
>NW_004797815.1:266061-266465 GCF_000002075.1 Aplysia californica
CTATTTTCTTCAGCTGGAGATATAGATTTTTACAAAGATTGGATACATGGTATTTCATTGACATATCTTGATCTAGCACCACACCTATAGGCAATGAAAATAAAGAGAAACCTTCCGCACTAGTACGATGACACAAATTATTTAGTCGGTTTTTTAAAAATTTTTTTATGTCCACTACTCAACGACGACGAGCCAGCTGGCCTTCTGTTTTGTCGTCGCGCAGTACTGGGCGAACGCCAGAAACTTTTTAAAAAGTTGCCAGTCGTGTTTGTTTATTTCTTTGTTTGTCTGTTTAAGAGAGGAGTTGCACATCAACACAATAAATATAAGTCACTTTGAGATTGGAAAAAGCAAAACTTACAGACAGAAACGACAGACGGGGGAAAGTAAAGAAGTAAGACCTT
>NW_004797815.1:267312-268891 GCF_000002075.1 Aplysia californica
GTGTGTGTGTGTGTGTGTGTGTGTGTGTGTGAGTGTGTGTGAGTGTGTGTGTGTGTGTCAAGCAGAGGACTAAGAGAATTTTCTTTGTAGGCATTGTCCGTCCACTGTGTAGGAGGTAGCCCTCCAAAAACAATTACCCCCATCCTTTTCTTTCTGCTGTTCTCCATACCCACACTGTTCCTGTCTGCTCTCTGATATCATCTTGCCGCCTTCTTTCTAGTCTCCTGGTCGTTTTCCTGTTTTGGTCTTCATTCATGGCATCTTTTTGTCTAACTGGTATCCTTCATCCTACTCGTGTGACTAGCCCATTTCCATTTTAGTCGGGGGGAAAATGTGGCGAATTCGGCCACTCCTGTTTTCTTTCGTATTTCGTAAGCTTTATTTAATCCTGTATTCTTATACCCAGCATTTTCCTTTCCACTGCTCTTTAGTCTCAGAAAGAGTTTTACGGCACTTGCAACACAATAAGGTCATATAAGTGCCGAAGATTAGAAGTGTTACAAGAGAGTACCAAACACATGAAAGAAGGAGAGATAAGGACGAAAGATGTTTGATAGGAAAGAAGGGCCAAACCCCACCAGAGGACCCGCCAACCACCCGCATTGCTCTTGGTGATGTCTTACAAAACAACAGTCAACAGTCCGAAATAATACACGATATGACACGTAATCCGGGAGCCAACACAATAAAAGCTGTGGCGTCGCTAGCCCAGTGGCAAAGCTATCGGAAACGTCATTGTGAAATCGCTGGTTCGGGGTTCGGGGTTCGGGGTTCGAGCCTCAGCTCGGTCTGACGTTGTGTCCTTGTGAAAGGCACTTTATACAAATTTCCTTATATTCGCTCGGTCCTCTCCGAGACAGACGTTAAACTCGGGAGGTCCCGCCTCTTAAATAACTAATAATGTTGATGGGGGCGTTAAACCTGTACTATTTCACACGTTCCCAATAAGAACAGATAAATGCAATAGCAACGTTGATCGTTGTTTAGGTTTAACCCCACTTACTTTCAACACAGTAAAGTTATTTAACCCTATCCGTACGCCCTGGGGTCATTTTGTACCCCCGGGGTTGTATTCTTCACATTTTAGAATACTTCTAGTACGAAGATCTTCTTGAAACTTTCATTATTTCTCCCAAAAAATATTTTGACAGACTGGTCTGACTGCTGTGCAAAGCGTACGAATCGGATTAACGAGTAAATTTCCTATTTGGAAAGTGGTGGCACAGAGTTTCCCACGTCGTATGGATACGATATATGAAACACGACGCATGGATAGCGTTTAGACGCGGAACCGGTCTCCGAATTTGACATCCACCTCCGATAGGACCGACAATAACAACACATGGAAAAGAAGAAGCATCAGCATACCAATCCCTGAACAACAATCCACACAAGGTACAGAAAAGAAATAACACCCATTAACATCTCCTATCCCCTACCAGAGGTCGGAACCCTCCAACCAACCACACTAAAGATGCCCCTCATCACAACCTCAAATAAGTCATCCACCAACCCACCCCCTGCTCCTTTCTTATTCTGGCCTATTTACAACTTGTCTAACCCACACCCCCATCCCCAC
>NW_004797815.1:270606-271790 GCF_000002075.1 Aplysia californica
ATCTGTCTACCTACAGTTCATGTCACAACCCCAGCATATGTTCCCTCTATTGCATCAACACTATCCTATCACTGCCACCGATAATCTGATCTGAGATTTGAGTAAAGTAATACTGAATTATATAAATAACGGTTGCTCGGTGCAGGTAAAAGCAAGAGAAATAGAAACTTTTCAAAAAGTGTTGGTGGGAGATTTACGACAATTGCAACACGATAAGGCCATATAAGTGCCCAAGATTAGATTTATTACAAGAGAGTAACAAACATAAAAAGGAGGAGAGATAAGAACGACAGATGTATGTTTCATAGGAAAGAAGGAGAACATCACACCAAGAGCACCCACCAATCACCCATATTGACAGAAAACGACTGAGGGAGAGAAAAGAAAGTTGACATACTGGTAATACCCTCCTGCAGCTTGCACGACCTAACATGTTACGATCTGAGCTCCAAGTTTTAGTAAGAGTTTTACAGCACTTGCAACACAAATGAGGCACATAAGTGCTGAAGATTAGATGTGTCACGAGAGAGTATAGTATCATCGTAAAAAGAAAACAAAGAAGAGAGGTAAAGTAGATGTTTGATAGAAAAAAGGAGCAAATCACACCAGACATTCGATTTCAGAATGGGGAGAAAAATCATATCGAGTACCCCGGTCTTTCAGAGTGGGAAGAAAAAAATTAATCTTATCGTGTATCCCGGGATTTCAAAACAGGGATCAAAATCTTATCGAGTATCCCAGTCTTTCAGCAGGGATGGTGTATCCCTCTACTAAACCTGGGTTGGCGCTGGCTGACAGGGTCGGAAGTCTGTCTCCTAAATTATCAAAACGGTTTCGATGGGGAGGTAAAAACACCTACCGTTTTTTAAAATGTCTGAGCTTACAGTGCACACCCAGACTACCCAGTGGGTGCGAACAAAAACTCGTGTCCCCGGGGGCCTTCTCATCACAGTGTGAGGGCAATAGGTCTATATTTAGGGCAGCCCTTCCTAAATCAGGATAAATATATAAAAGGTGAAACAACGAAGTCACGGCTAAAAAATGTAGGATCGCAGGGATTAGATATCTAGGTTGACGCCTTTTTAATGAATGTACATTTGTAAACACTATGGAGCTACAATAATATTGCACATGCACGACAACGTAAACACTATTTGGACACACAGAGAGAGAGAGAGAGAGAG
>NW_004797815.1:273944-275379 GCF_000002075.1 Aplysia californica
AGAATGGCTTAAAGACACTTCAGTCAGTAGCAACGCCCTGGGGGATTTACTAGAGAGTAACACCCCCAAAAAGCACGTCCTCAATGAGTTCAAGCCTGAATGACTGCTTCACGAGCTGAATGACTGTGGAACTGGCCTCTATTCCAAGGAACACGGAACGAACTAATTTCCTGACTGGTTGGTTAGGTAAGCCAGGCAAATGTTTATATTATATTTCTGTTCGTTTTAGTAAACGTTTTACGTCACTTGCAACACAATTAAATCACATACGTGAAGAGGATTAGCGGTGTTACTAGAGAGTACCACCGACAAAGAAACGAAGGAGGAGAGATAAGGACGATATAGATCTAATGTTTGATAGGTAAGAAGGAGCAAACCACACCACAGCACCCGCCAACCACCCAATGAGATTTCTTTAAAAAATAAAAACGAAAGATTGAGAGGCAAGGAGAGACTACTATAATAAGTGTACCAGTAGCTATCTGCTTAGAATAACTCTTTAATAACATAGCGGGCACACATCATGCCCGATCAGCAACATAACAAAGGCAAGCGTACACAGCACATTTCAAACCATCATACCCTTACTCTATAAACACTAATTTGCACATTTTATAGTATGAAAGCTTTTTCCTGTCTTTTAAAGTTTCAGAATGGTAAAAATTGTGAATAACTAAGTTGTGCTTTTTTTTACCCCCCCCCCCCAAGGGTTAAAAAAGATATAGCAAGCCCTCGATGAGTTAATGTCAGATGACGAATCGACTAATCGCCTGCTTTACAAGCAGACTGACTGTGGAAGTGACCTCTGCTCGAGGGAACATGGAACGAACTAATTTCCGGACCGGTTAGGTAAGCCAGGCAAATGTTTAAATGGACAAGTTTGACCAAATTTAGAATTTAGGGCTAATTATCTTTAGCTACAAGTTAGGACATTTTATTAGATGTATCTACCTTTTGGGCTGTGGAGACGAGATGCTTGGTATCTCATACAAAGATCACATCACAAAAAATGAAATAAAAAAACGCATCAAAAATGAAATTGGACCATAATATGCTGACCTTCTCACTCTGGTCAGGAAACACAAACTATAATGGTATGGATGGACACATCACCCGTTCATCCGGCTTTGCCAATATGATCCAGCAAGGCAACGTCCAGGGGGAAAGGAGCAGAGGCAGACCGAAGAAGAGTTGGGGGGACAACATCAAGGAATGGACATGCCTGGAGCTCAAAGACACTCTCAGAAAAGCTGAAGACAGGAACGACTGGAGGAAGCTGGTGGCCAAATCTTCAAAAGCGCCCCGACGGACATCCAGTCTACGAGATAGGTGAAGGTGAAGGTGTAACCAATTGGGGATCACCCAATTATAATTTGCGCGGACGTCGAGAACTTTTAGTGAAAATAATAACACAACAAACACACACACACACACA
>NW_004797815.1:275676-277147 GCF_000002075.1 Aplysia californica
AACACACGTACACACACACACACACACACACACACACACACACACACACACACACACATACACACACACAACAAACATTATGTTCCATTCCCCCTACCACTACTCCTACTCCTATCTGGTTTCGAAAGTCAACATGCCAGGAGATGCATCTGAAAATAAACCCCCCCTAGAGTTTGAGCAAACAGGTCCAATGGGCGAAAAATACAAACAAATGGGAAGCGAACCAGACGCCGTGCGCCAACGTCTCTTTACCCTGGGCTAAGACCACACAAACCCCCGCCTCGGCGACCACTGAATGCTCGTTCGTGTGTGATATGACCACCAGTTAGCAGCAGCACAACCACATCACACCTTCACACACCAGCAGGCAGCAAAACCTCTTCTTTGAAAAGAAAAAAAAAGAGAGAGAAAGCACGGGTGTTTGGGGAAAGAAAGAAAGAAAGAAAGACAGAAAGAAAGAAAGAAAGAAAGAACAAGAGTGTTTGGGGTTAAATATCTCTATTTTAAATGGGCGAAAATGGTAATCATACAGGTTTAACACCTCTTGAAACACTGAAAAAATGGTCGTTCGTGTGTGATATGACCACCAGTCAGCAGCACCACAACCACATCACACCTTCACACGCCAGCAGGCAGCAAAATCTCTTCTTAAAAGAAAAAATAGAGAAAAACAAAAAAGAGAACGAAAGAAAGAAAGAAAGTCAGACAGACAGACAGAACGAAAGAAAGAACGAAAGAAAGAAAGAAAGAACGAAACAAAGAAAGAAAGACAGAAAAAGAAATCTCAACAAAGACAAAGGAACAAAAAGAGTGTTTGGGGTCAAAATATCTCCATATTATGAAGTGTGCCAAAAATTATATAAAGGTTTAACACTCCTTGTAACACCGAAAGAATGCACGTGTGTGATATGACCAGTCAGCAGCACCACGACATCACACCTTCACACATCAGCAGGCAGCAAAATCTCTTCTTTGAAGAAAAAAAAGACAGACAGACAGACAGACAGACGGGCGGACAGAAAGACAGACAGACAGAAGGAAATAAAAAAGAAAGACAGAAAAAAAGAAAGACAGAAAGAAAGACAGACAGAAAGAAAGAAAGAAAGAAAGAAAGAAAGAAAGAAAGAAAGAAAGAAAGAAAGAAAGAAAGGAAGGAAGGAAGAAAGAAAGGAAGAAAGAAAGAAAGGAAGAAAGAAATGCACTAATCTCAACTAAGACGAATGAACAAGAAGAGTGTCTGGGGAAAGAAAGAAAGAAAGAAAAAAGACAGAAAGAAATGCGCAAATCTTAACAAAGACAAAGGAACAAAAAGAGTGTTAGGGGTAAAAAAAAAATCTCCATTCGAAATGCGTGAAAAATGGTATACTCCATGCAACACTGAAGGGTTGCCCCTGTGTGATATGACATGGCACCTTCACACACCAGCAGGCAAAATCTCTTCTTTAAAAAATAGTGAAAATAGTGGTGTTTG
>NW_004797815.1:277445-278569 GCF_000002075.1 Aplysia californica
TACAGAGAGGCACATCGAAACGATAACGGCCATTTAGTACAGGGAAGAAAACAAGATAGACAGACAGAAACAACAGAAGGAAATAAAAGCAGTAGGACCTACAGGACCTACCAGTAGCGCCCTCCAACCACTAGCACGGCCGGAAAACAGACGCATGTAACCGACGAGAGGAGATTTTTTTAAGGGAGGGGGGGTAGAAAGAAGCAAAGACGACGGGAAAACGGCAGAGAAAGAACACAATTAACAGCCAATGCAAATGAACCATAATAAAAGGTCCAGCACACGAATATCAATTACAGATTTTAAAACCCGAGCACCGATCATCACACCAGGGCGTTCGGTTCCCACGTTGACATTTATATACTTTGTATTCAGATAAAACTGATGTGTGGTAGGGATGTCAAGGTACACGGGGTGGTTGGCGGGTGCTCTGGTGTGGTTTTTTTTCTCCTTCTATTCTATCAAACATCTATCGTCATGATAGATCTCCTCCTTTTTTTTTCTTTTTGTGTTTGTTACACCCCTGTAACACCTCTAATCTTCGGCACTTATATGACCATACTGTGTTGCAAGTGCCGTAAAACTCTTTCTAAAAAATAAAAAAAGATACACGTGAGACTTTTTTTCCTTCCTTAAATAAATGTTTCACGCCCCCATCGACACAATTTAAATAATTTTAGGAAGTTGTCTTCGACTCTGCCCGTTGTCAGGGCTACTCCAGACTGAGAGAGATACAACGTTCAGGTAGAAAGACGGAGGAGATACTGGGAATAAAAAATTTCCCCACACGGGAATCGTTCTCAGGTCTTCTACGTGCGACAGCAAAGCTCCTAACCGCTACTAATAGTTATAAAGCGCATTGAACATGCTGTGGAGCGTGAAAATGTGTTATATAAATGCACTTTTTATTGTTATTAGTAGTAGTATTATTAAAATGTAAGACAAACGGACAAACAGAAACAACAGAGGAAAGGAAACTTGGAACCAGGACACAAGAGCTACTAGTGGCGCTCCCCAACCACCCGCAGGACCAACTAGAGAGGAAGAGAAAACAGAAAAGGAACTACTATTACCTGTGGCGCCCTCTGGCCGCCTGCTTTGGAGAACAGGAGAGAGAGAGAGAG
>NW_004797815.1:280653-281734 GCF_000002075.1 Aplysia californica
GAGGAGGAGGAGGAAAGAGAGAGAGAGAGGGGGGGAGAGAGACGGTAGGGGGAGGGGAGGAGGATGAGACAGAGACAGGCAAGCAGGCAGACAGACGGATGGACGGACGGACGGAATCAGAAATGTTCTCAGCTTCCAGGGAAGCATACAGTGCAAGCAGCTGATTAAGCGCTCAAACACTAACAAACCGACAAGATCTTTCACTGTCTATAGCTGGGTACCCATTCTCACCTGGGTGAAGTGAGGAAAATACGTGTAAAGTGCCTTTCCCAAGGACACAACGTCGGGACCCTAGCGGGATTTGAACCCACGACCTTACGGTTGTGAGTCTGAGAACCTGACCACTAGGCCAATGACGGCACTCGATAAAAATTTCCTCAATGGGAATCGAACTCAAGTCTTCTGTGAGCGATGGCGGAGCGGCTAACCACTACACCACAAGCGCCAGTGCAACCAGATAGAACAACCCAAAAAGAAACTTTAGGGAAAAAATCCCACATAAAAATAACAGAAGGAAAATGGTCAAAAGAAGCAAAAATATAAGGTCTGGGTAAGGAATCTGGTTTTAGTTTTAGTAAGAGTTTTAAAGCACTTGCAAAACAATAAGGCCTTATACAAGTGCCGAAGATTAGAGGTGTTGCAAGAGAGTAACAACACAAAACACAAGGAGGAGAGATCAGAACGATAGATGATTGATAGGAAAGAAGAAGCAAACCACACCAGAGCACCCGCCAACCACCCACCCACCCACCCACGAATCTGTTTTTACACCCAGGTGGAGAGAAAGGAGAGGAAAGGAAAAAGTAACGATGTGGGAGAGCTGAACTGCCACTGTGGACAGGAAGGGGGTTGACAGAAGAACAGAAAGGACCTGACGGAGCGTGTATAATTCGATGCTTCGGGGAGAGGAAAGTTCCCAAAGCGCAGTCCGGTTTCTTCGACACGGCACCGCCACCTTCGCCGCTGTCCCCCCCTCCTCGTACAGTCGGAGTTGTTCGGAAGTCGTTCCCTTCTCATGACCATCCGAAGCAGCGACGCACCCACAAACAAACGGGAGTGGGAGTTTGGGAGAAAAAGGCAG
>NW_004797815.1:282237-284373 GCF_000002075.1 Aplysia californica
ATGCTTGTGTGAGTGCGCATGTGCCCTTGTGCATGTGGATGTGTGTGGATGTGTGGATGTGTGTATGTGTACGTTGAGTGTGTATATATGTATGTGTGCGCTTGTGTGTGCGCGCGCTTGTGCTTGTGTGCGTGTGTATGTGTGTGTCTGTGTGTGTGTGTGTGTGTGTGTTTGTGTGTGTGGCTGAACACAAAACCGATTTGCCCACGTCTGGACAATTAAAAGCTATATTACGTTATTTTATCTACGTGTTCGTACCTCTATTTGTTCATTCATTATTCCACTCATTCTATCATCGACTGTTCGACCCGTCTGTCGCGTTCTAGTTTGCTCGGCTTGTTGACAGATCGACTTCGCTGTTTTGGGCGTGAAACTTTCTGGGAAAACTTAGGAAAGTAGAGTAGGAGCGACTGGTTGAGTTTTCTATAAATTTTAGTGCGCGCATGTATTTTTTTAAAGGAAAAAAATGTGTGTAGATCAGCACCCAGTTAGTCTCAGTCCGTTTAAAGTAAGGGGTAGAAATTAACGTATCTTAAGCTGATGAAAAATAATGACTTGTGAGGACGGAGAGTAATGTAATTACAGAAGTTTAACACCCCTGATCGACATCATCTTGATCAGCTAGGAGACCGGCTGCTAATGATAGAACATACCAGCAGAAAGAGGGAGACACTGGATGAAAATTCTCCCTGCGTGGGAATTGAACTCGGGTCTTTTGCATGCAATGACGAAGTGCCTAACCACTACACCACAGACTCCGGTGGGCCAGGGAGTAAGAGATTTCATAAACTGTAAATGTAAGTGCATGGGTTTAACACATTAATCAATACTTTTAGGTTATTTAAGAGGCAGGACCTCCGAATCGAACTTCCGATTCCAATAGGACCAAGCCAAATGGGTTGAGAGCCCTAAAAACTCTTCAAAACGACCCGAGTTCAATAATGCCTAGTCTGGCACTGTGCAAACGACACAGGGTTTAGTACCCAGCCAGCATTTTCTGTACATTAGACTGATTTAGTTCCAGTAAAAGTTCCACGGCACTTGCAACACAGCTAGACCAAAAAAGCACAGAAGAGTAGAGGTGTTATTAGAGTAGAGTGTAACACAGGATTTAAAAAAGTAGGACAGATAAGGACGATAGTGGTTTAATAATAAGAAAAAAAGGAGCAAACCACACCCGAGCACCCGCCAACCACCGACTCATTCTCCGTTCATTAGACGGTATCTCCTGACAACACAGAGAGAGAGACACAGAACTGGGCGGAAGGATTGTATGTATCAAAAGACAATACCTCTCAATGCCAAATGTTGACATATGCGCGGAGGTCGGGTCGACGACGGACGGGCGGGCTGGGTGACGTTTGCCGGTCAGACCTGATACAACACACATGTTTCTGCAGGGGAGATCAACTGGAATAAGAATGTTTTTGCGCCACTAACACGTTTTCCCCGCTAACTGCCAAGACCCTTGCCGTATCATTGCACAGTCTTACGAGGAAGCGAAGGACAAGACTTGGGACAGGACTGGGCGTTATGCAATATACTTTATAAGCGAAAGACAAGACTTGGGACAGACATTAGGCACACATACTTTATAAGCGAAAGACAGACTTGACACAGATGTTATGCGCACATACTTTATTAGCGAAAGAAAGACTGGGGACAGGACGTTATAAATGGTCGCTTTTAAGCACAAGGGGGCTATCCCGAAAAATGCTGTTTTGATAAAAATCGAAGGTAAAGTTTTTGCCCCTTGTTCATCTTCTTTAAAAGATACGGAGAGTTTTCTCTATAACCAAACAAATATACACACTAAATAAACCAAACTTCTCCTATAGGTAAAGCAATGTTCACTTTTGGTGTTGGTCAAGAAATCTGGAAACCCCCAAAGTGTGGGTTAGCCCGCTTGTCCTTAAAAGCAACCATATATAGTGCACATACTCTATAAGCGAAAGAAAGACTTGGGACAGGACGTCATGCACATACAAAATGTATTTTATTATTTTATAAGCGAAAGACAGACTTGGGGAGGGGCGTTATAATGCACATACTGTAAGAGGAGAAGGCCTAATTGTAAGGCTGAATTTCTTAGTGTTACGAGAAGAAGCACACTAGTTCGATAACATCTGACCCCCC
>NW_004797815.1:285409-286919 GCF_000002075.1 Aplysia californica
CTCTCTCTCTCTCTCTCTCTCTCTCTCTCTCTCCCTTCCTCTCTAACAGTAATTGATTTTTTTTTAACGTCCCCATCGACACGATTTGGATAATTTGGGAGTCGGACTTCGACCCTACCTGTCAGGGTCAACCCGAACTGAAAGAGATGTATGTATACAACTTCTTAGCAGAAAGACCGAAATACTCGATTAAAACTCTCCGCACTCGGAAATCGAGCCTGTGTGGCATATGCGTCACAGCAAACCACTTAACTGCTACACCACAGACAACAGTCCTTAAAGATCTGCTATAGTAAGAGTTGTGCGGCACTTGCATCACGAAGATTAGACATGTTACTAGAGAGTTGCATACGAAAAAAAAGAGATGTTTGACATGAAGGAATAAGCAAACCTCACTAGAGCACACACGCGCCAACCATCAATCTTAAAGATCTGAGAACGAAACCCGTCGTTATGATTGAACAAACGGATTTTTTATGTAACTGTAGTTGTAGAAATTTTATGCCCCTATCGACACTATTTGGATCATTTACGATATAGAGTACTTCGACCCAGTGTATCAGTACCAACCACTGATCGGTACCAACCTGGTGGGTGGTTGGTGGGTGCTCTGAAGTGGTTTGCTTCTTCTTTCCATATCAAGCATCTATCATCTTTATCTGGATATCTCCCATCCTTCTTTTTTGTGTTTGTCACTCTCTTGTAACACCTCTAATCTTCGGCACCAACATGACCTTATTTTATTGATATTGTGTTGCAAGTGCCGTAAAATATTTACTAAAACAACTGCCACCCGTGCTGAGAGGACAACACGCCCTAATAGAAAGACGAAGATGCTCGATAAAATACTCAGTGCCAAGTCGGGAATAGAATGTAATTCTTCTGTGTACGACGACGTTCCTACCCGCTACAAATAGAGTAATTTGAGTAAGAGTAAGAGATTTTGATGCACTTACAACACACAATAAGGTCTTATACATGATGTAATAAATGCCGAAGATTATAGGCGTTTCAGGAGAGTAACAAGTTACACAAAAAAGAAGGAGGAGGGGATCAGGACGATAGATGTTATGTTTGATAGGAAAGAAGGAACAAACCACACCAGAGCACCCACCAGCCACCCGCTCCCAGCCACTACAACACAGACCCCGTTACAACCAAACAGCCATCATCATAGGCCTACCCTGAACTCAGACATCACGACGTACAAGACACAGGGGCAATTCTGAAATAAAAGTGACACCGCGTTCTGCGAAAATCCCACTTCAGCCATTCATGAAAGGGGGCTTTTCCGGGGCCTTGTTTGAACTTGGGCGGGGAGTGACCAATCTCCATGAGGAGAGAAAAGCCTCGACGTCAGCGATAACGCTCGGTTGTCAGCGGGAATCAATTGCTGCCCATAAATAGAGGTGGTAGGAGCCCATAACATATTAGAAGTGGCCCCTTTCTCCCATCCATTATACTACACATATGTACCGTACGTCTCAAGACTTGTCTGAGAGAGAGAGAG
>NW_004797815.1:287132-288212 GCF_000002075.1 Aplysia californica
ATACACAAAAAAAGAAGAAGGGGAGATAAGGACGACAGATGTTTGGTAGGAAAGAAGGAGCAAACCACACCAGAGCACCCGCCAACCACCCAATGCGATGATTTTAAAACCATGTGTGAGCGCCGTAAAACCCTCTACTATAATAATAACAATTTAATTTGTATTACTTTATTTTAAACGTTTTTAACTCTGGAAAGAACTTGAAACGATGCCTCGCAGCGAGTTCACACAACACCAGATGGCTTTGGCACAGTGCCAGAAGCGGCAGAATAGACGTGAACCAATAACGTTTATGGGGTGTATTGTATAGGTAAGGCCTGGGATTCGTGCCGCTATAAATTACTGCCTGGCATGGTCTTTAGTGTTTTAGTAGAGTTTTTTCGGCGCTCGCAACTGCATAAGGTCATATAAGCGCCAGAAGATTAGGTGTTACAAGAGAGTAACAAACATTAAAAAAAGAAGAAGGGGAGATAAGGACCATAGATGTTTCATAGGAAAGAAGAAGAAAACCACACCAGAGCACCCGCCAACCACCCACCCTGGCATGGTCTCTGAAAAGACTGGACCCTCAAATTTCAGTCTGATGTAACGCCAATCCCCGGGTCCCCGAATGGAATGAACTAAAAGAGACTCAATATTTATTTTTTGTTGCACGCGCACGCACACACACACACAGTACACACACACACACACACACACACACACACACACACACACACACACCTTCCTTTTATCTCTAACTCTCCCTACATCACTCACGCCACCATACACAGAGATGTATCACCTTGCCTCTTCTCCCTCCTGTCTGGTTTGTTACATTTGCTCTCAAATTAACGACTGCCCATTCCGGAAAAAGGTCACCGCTCTCTTTAAGTTAAACATACCAAAGTGACCCCCCGAGACACGGGTTAGGGCATCTTTCACCGTTCTCGGCCGAAAGACAACAAACTGTTCCTTCCTACGGGGTCTTTTTATTTTACTTTTTTCTTCATTCAGCAAATCTTGTTAACGAAAACAGACGCTACAACAAGAGAGAGAGAGAGAGAGAGAGAGAGAGAGAGAGAGAGAGAGAGAGAGAGA
>NW_004797815.1:288696-291201 GCF_000002075.1 Aplysia californica
CCACCCCCTTCTTGACTGAGTTCAGAAAACTTGCCTTATCCACAGTCAGTCTGCCTGAGTTGTAGTGAAATCTTTATTTTTTTTTTTTTCCTTTCTCCACCTTTCTCTTACTCTTTGACATTTTCTCATGCTTTTTTCCTGAGTGTCCTGTTCTGTTAGAATGTTAAACAGATATGCCTTTTTTGGCATCAATATGCTCTGGGCCAACTCCTAACGCTGTTCTTTTAGTTTGATATTTCTTTTCTATCAACGACTGATTTAAATTACAACAAACAGCAGCTAAAATTAGTAACAGAGATCTGTATTAAGCTACCAAATTAAAGAAGACAATGTTCAATTCAGTCTGAATTTTAATTTACACAAGTTGTCCTTCTCTACAGTTCATACTCTGTGTCGAACACCACACCGTGTGGTACTTGGTTAATGGAAACAAATGCAGAGGACTCATAGCATATTTGAAGAAGATAAAACATTTTTTTTACCCTACAAAGTGATGCACACAAGCAGGTATTTTCTTGCACTTTAAAAATCATGTGGTGTGCACTCTCTCTAAAACAACTTTTTTCTCAAAAAATCACAACTCAAACAATAAGGCGACAGGAAGGTAAGCTAGCAACTGTTTTTAGCAACGGCGGGTGCAGTTGGAATGGCTCCCTAAGCTGTAGTCCAATCAGATGCCTCCAAGTGCCACGACAAGACATCAAAGATCTTGTGCTGCCAGTACATGCCAAGACCAACTAACAAACATCTACAATTTGAAATCCTAAGAGCTATCCACGGCTGAGTATAGGGAATTTTATAAAAGTGGAAGTCACTACTAGTCATTTATCCTAGGCCACACTTTAAAGCTTCTTTTAAAAATTGCTTCTTAGATTCTTCTAACTCCTCCACCCTACAAGGCGAGTAAGGCAGAGCTACTATACTAAGGCACAGGTACCAGCTGATGATCTGGATCAAACAGCATCTGACAAAGACTCAACAAGAAGTGAAACCGTATTCTTTTCACTAACGAAAAGCTCATGTTTATAAAGTGTCCTGATGGCCATTATCAGAGAGTGGAAAATATGCCTTGACAAGAATATTGTATTGACAATAAAACATTACCCTCAACTAACTCCATCTAAACGCAGTTTAAAAACACTTTATCAACCACCAGCAAACCAACAGCCGAGAACAACAACATGCCAGGTGAAGAAGACCATCACACAGATCTTGGGAAACAACAGGTGAACCCTTTGCAGCTAACTGCATCAATGGTCCTTGCAAGCCTGATGCCAACAGAGGTTCCATTGCTGATTCTCCAAAAAAATTCCCAGGCTTAAAAAAAGCTTAGATTCTAATTCTTCTTGCAGGTCAGCGACAGAGCATTACCACTGGAATTCAAAAAAGTTGGTTGATCATAACTTGTGAAAAAAAAATGCTTTTGAAAAAAAAGGGACAACAAAGACAGCACACCCAGTAAACGGTCAACTTCTCGGCTCTTCACAAATTCACTAAAATTAAAATATCATTCGCCTCTTTACACTACTATTCAACAACCAGCACAGAGTACAGTTCGAAAAGGTCATACAGTCATTTATGAAGAAATAAAGAAAAACGGCCCACAAAACCTTACTGTACTGAAAGTGATCTCAAAACTTAAAATGACAGGTTATCAATGGGTGGTACATGTTCCTGATTAAAACATAATAATCGTTTTAATATATGTTAGCTTAAAAACAGGGCACTCTAACATGCATGATATGGAGCCCTGCAGTGGTTTTCTGTAAAATAAACAGTGGTGTGGCTTTCGCATGATGAAATGTACTGAACAGGATATAACTTGGTTGGGCGTGTAATCTTGAGAGTGATATTGAATTTCAAGTTTCTGAAAAGAAATGATAATGAGTGCATTTCGTTTTTGCAAACAAGGAGATAAGATGAGAGTACAAAAAAGGGAATGGGTGGGAAAGGGAAGGACGGTTGCTCTATAAAACAGCCAACTCAGCAGTAGTTGATTTTTTTTTTTTTATGTTTGTATGAAAATAGAAAAGTAAACATGTGTTAGTGTAGTTTATCAAGCTTAAAAACAGTTTTTAAGTTGCCACTTCACTATGTCAAACAACACTACACACAACATGAACGCAAGAGAAAAATAATTTTACGTCTGTGTTGCAAGAAAAGTATCAGCGCACAACTTAAAACTTAAAGTTAAAGTATGTGGTATGGCCCGTCAAAATAAAACATATTGGACAAATCTGTGCACAGATAAACTTTGACCCTGAACTTGGATTCTTATACAAGGACCTATGGATCTCTGTGCTTCTGGGAGGAAATTCGTCCTAAATTTAGTCGTCTTCATGGAGCATATACTTTTACTTTTATTGCCTACTCTGAGAAAAGTGTGTGTTAGAAGGGGTGAGGGTAACAGAGGGTATGAGATATTGGTTCTGGAATTTTATGAAAAATTGTATTATATGGCATGTACTGATTGGTGTGTGTGTGTGTGTGTGTGTGTGTGTGTGT
>NW_004797815.1:291555-293299 GCF_000002075.1 Aplysia californica
GTGTGTGTGTGAGTGTGTGTGTGTGTGTGTGTGTGTTGTACATACTTGTAGGGGTGTGACTGTGGAATAAGTACCTATATTGTGTTTCAAACCCTCAATCGACGGTGTGAAATTCTAGCCTAATATTTAAGCATTTCTTTCAGGAACACAGACAGTATGCCTGCTTTCCCTGTACAGAGATGAGAAAACTGAGGATCAAGTGCATGATGCATTTTCTTCCTCATAGCCAACAGTAATACATATACACTTTTCTTTAATGTTTCAAACAATATCTCACTTCTTAATGTTGTGACAACTGCAGAGCAAAAGACAATGTTGAGACTTTTTTTAAAAATATACTGCAATAATACCATCAGCTTTTTTCATAGTCATCGCATCGTAGTGGCCCTATCGCAATCAATGAGAAAATTGGGCCTAGCATTCGCCTTCTGGGCGTAACCAAAACTTGAGATACTAAAATTCATGCAATGCATGCTACACAACGTTTGAGATTAAAGCTTCCTTTCATGATGTAAATTTAGGCTAGCGGTGGCTTAGAGTTCTCGGGGAGTTGCCCCAACCCCACCAATCATTGCCACCCAATCGAACAACCCTTTAAGCCCTGGTGAATGACTGGGCTACTGTCCATTCATTATTAAAATAAACTAGAACCTTATGAAATAAATTGACTAGATCTAGATCTAGAATCTAGATCTAGATCTAGTTGATGCCTAAAATAAAGTAGGCATGTCTGCAAGAGGAAACGTGCGAGGGGTTACAATAGATATCTAGAGAAGTCTAGTTGCAGCAAAGTAAACGTTCGGCCAAATAGCAGAGAGTAACATTTGAAGGCAAAGGGAAAGTACTCAGGTAGTAAGATGTAAACATTCAGCCCCAAATGTCAACACCTGTGTGTTCGAACAGGTGTTAAGTTCAGGTGTGGAACAAAGCACACCATACACATAATAAAACATACCTTCAAAAGTATATCACACAGGTATTCCAAAAAAGTTATGAAAGGTACATCCTCCTCTGGCGTCCGAAACCCGCTTTCTAAAACAACATCCAATTCTGTGACACCATCAACGAAAAGTAGGGGGGAGTACAACTGACTGATTACTGCCCGGCAACAACACTTCCGTCTTCACTCATCACCGGAACGGCCAAAAATAGAATTTTGTCATCGGCCAAAGACAGATTGTGACCTCCGCGAAATGTAAGCAGTTGAAGAAAAACGCCAGTTAATAAAGGCCAGAAAAGGTATTTTTCTACAACTATGAAATAAGAAAAATTGCTAATCAAGTAGATGACAGTCTTCTTTTGCTGTTATATGTGTACAAACCATGTTTCTGTCTAACCGACTGGTCTGAATCACTTGAATTAATTTGACCAGCCTTAATTTAGCTGGTTTTGTGCATTGTTGGCAGAAACTTGGTGATACAACATGTAGGCTAATTATTCATCTCCTACATAATAGGCCCTACTATTATAATTTCTAGGAAACAAAGGTTTACAAATCAGTTAAAAGCTATGATAGGAACAAAATGAAAAAAAGCTTTAAAGTTTTGGAACAATATCTACTTGTATTTATGTCGCTGTATGTGTATACGCATGTTTGTATGGGGTCGTTTGCTTATGTGTCTGCACGCGCGTACCGAATGTATGTGTGAGTGTGTTTGTGTGTATGTGTGTGTGTGCGTGTGTGTGTGTGTGTGTATGCGTGCGTGTGTGTGAGCGCTCGCTGGCGTGCCAGGGTGTGTGTGTG